>NW_028297160.1:9111213-9313713 GCF_055798465.1 Pogonomyrmex barbatus
GTGAAAAATATTACAAATATAAATTCGCTCGCAGCGCTCGATAATAAAAACATGGGATATCGATACTCCTTTAATCCTCACAAAGTTCGAGCCTTCCTCGAGCCCAGATCTCTATAAAGCTAGTGTATTTTTTAAATGGATTGTAAAAAAATGGGATACTGTTGATTTTTATCTAAAAATAGCTTTTTATTTTATTTTTTATTTTCTTTATTTGATAGTCACATATTTGTTTGTTTTAATTATATATTTTTTTGTTATTTCGTTAATCTTTTAAAAAGAAAAGGAGCGTCGGGGTATGGGGGATACAATAAAATAAAAATTTAATATAGAAACTCTATTTCAAAATAAATATGAGAGAAAAAAAATTATGGAAAAAATTATGAAAGAGATTTCAACGGATCAAAAAACTTCATTGTTTAGCTAACTGTTAAATGTTTTTGTATAAAAATTAGTATCGCATTTTAATATTAGAATTGTAATTATGAAGGATTATGTAATATTTATAGCTGGATTATGTCGGATCGGATTAAGTTTGCGTGGATGTTTTTTTTCATTAATTGTTAATTTGCAAATTTTAATAATTATTTCTTAAATAATTTCCCTGTGTTTTGTATGTGTAATTATGTTATAAAACTTGTACGGGGAAACTTATTTGATATGAAAATTTTCATATTTCAATTTTCGAATAGCTAGAGGAGAGTGCCATTCCGAGTGAAATGCAGCGAGATCAAGTGAAAGCACGTAAATCGTTGTCGCCGGTATCGCGATCGGTTACGTGCACGAGATACTAAAAGGAGGTTCTACCCGTAGCGTGCAGCAGGGGGCGAAGAGAATGCGAGAGGGAGGAGAAAAGCATCTGTAGCTGTTATGTACTCTTTTCCGTTAGCTTCCCTATTAGCGAATCGGTTAAACGGTGCAACAATCGCGGCATCATAATGCGCGCCGCGGCACGTCGTTTTGCGAGTAAAAGGGAGGAGAGTGTAATTTACCGTAAGCGGATTAACGTTTGTTCGTTCATTAGCTGATCGTTATTATTAGTTATCGCAAGTAGTTATCGCATAGTTTTCAAAAATCGTCCTTAAGATGACAGTCGACATTTTTTTTTTTTTTGAAAAAGAAAAATATTTAATTAATTTCCTATTGTAAAACAATGTGTGACAATGTAGTGTAGAGACGAGGAGATTTTATTAAAACTACTTAATAATAAGACTTTGTTCAGACTTTGCAAAATTGGACGTCTACAATCTATAGATCATTTTGCGAAAAAAAAAATACTGAAAAACAGAATTGTTTCAATCATCCTTTAATTGGCAACATTTTTCTTTCTCGATATGCTTATTAAGATGAAAGAAAGAGTACGCTAATATGGCCAGCGATAATTTTAATGATCACTGCCGCCTTTCACGAACGATCTCGCTAATAAAAGCAATTTTGCTTACCACAATCAATAATATTTTACATTCTGTATCTCGGGAATAGCGACACTTTTCAGTTCCCCGAATGTCAATCCGCCTGTACCGCGTGTTCTTCATAATCGTGCAGTTTAGCCGATGGTTAGCCTTGTTGTCCGAACCGTATATCTATGTGCTCTACCATTTCTCTGACACCGCAAACGAACTACATCGAAGAGCGATATATACATATATATATAAAAAAAACCGCGAGCACCCCAAGCGAACGACCGGAGCTCGCAGGGAGGCGACGGCGGTGGCCGCGGAGGCGGCGGTGGCGGCGGTGGCGGTGGCGGTGGCGATGGCGGCGGCGGCGGCGGCGGCGGCGGCGGCGGCAGTGAAGGAGAGCCGTCGGTATCGCTGGTGTGCTCATGCATAATTCAATCAGAGTTAGACTAGAAACGTCAATACAGCTCGCAGATTATTTCTTTTCCCGGGCTGCTGCGCTCTCTCGCTCCGCGACTGTCCTCTCTTTTTCCCGCGCGCGCTCTGGCCCCCGCCATCCACCCTAGTTCGTGCGCGGCGGGCGAGGGGATGATGCGATGGGGGGTGCGCGGAAGGGCGAGAATCGCGGGGAACACCGGGGGCCCGCACACTCGCGGGACCGAGAGGGGAAGCGAGATTTCTCCTTCTGGCGCCTATCTCTCTACTCTCCCCTGCCATATTTCTCCGCGTCGTCCTCCTCCCTCTCGTCCTGCACGTCCACCCTTCTCCTCCCACCCGCCGCACGCGTCCCTCCATCCCCACCCGTTCTTCTTTTATATTTTAATCAACTAATTCTGCGCAATGCGTACATTTATTGCGCCCTTTCGGACGGCGGCATCCGTCCACCCCCGTCCCCATCCTCGTCCCCGCCGCACCATCCCCCTTCCCCACCGATCCCGATTCCCTCCCCATCCCCCGCCGCTCCCCCCGCCCGCGTGGCGGACCAGCCCGCGTTTTAATTGCAAATCTCACCTCGTTCGCTGATTCGATGGGATTTTTTCGCCACCGGCCAATGAGGACGATCATCGACGATACCGTCGGCTCTCGACCGGTGTCAATTTTTCGCCGTGTTTCTTCGCCGCGCGCCGTCTCTTCCCCGATGGCCGATCGGGGCGATTTCGGTTGTCCTCGTCTAATTATGCGTGCGCGCGGCACCGCCGAAAAGAGGCGTAGCTATCCTATCGTCTGCCTATCCTTTTCCCACGCTGTCCTTTTCCCACAATTTTTTCCCCCGCATTTTCCGCGGGGCTTCAATTTTACGCTCGTTAATAACGATACAAAATAATAGCTTGAAATGCGACACCCATTGTAATATTCTCGCGTTATTGAATCGCGGCGCAAAACACAGAATTCGATCTATCTTTTTATCGCAAATGTATTTACCTGAGGTATTAATTAGGCATCGTAATGACTTTGTCCTTTTTATCGCGAATTACATTTTACCTTTCTATTGTGTCAATATAAAATACGCGGCGCGGCTCGCCGCTCGTACTCTGCGGCATCGTTGCGGGACGCGAATGACACAGAGGTATTTGTGCGTTTGCCTTATAGCGAAATGACGAGTGCGATGCAACATCGTTGACAATCGCGTTAAATCCCACACATTCTCGCGTGTCGCAGTCTCGGTGACGATCACGCGTATCGAAAAACATCGGCGGTTGCCCATCGGTGGTATTTACTCTCTCTTTCTCTCTCCCTCTGTCTCCCTCTCCCTCTCCCTCTCCCTCTCACGCGCGCGCACGAGCGCGAAAGGAATAAATATGCTCTCTCCGAAACCTAATGGTTTTTCTTCAGACGTCTCATCGATACCTGCCCTTAATCTAGATGTTCGTAAACCAGTTCACTTTCTCTGTTCCCACCCACTCTCTTCCTGTGCCCCCCCCTCTCTCTCTCTCTCTCTCTCTCTCTCTCTCTCTCTCTCTCTCTCTCTGTGTGTGTGTGTGTGTGTGTGTGTGTGTGTGTGTTTTGTGGTGCGCGCTTCTCTCGTATATACATCTGCCGGCGCGCGCATATATATGTGTATGGGACACGTGCCTGTCCGTGACTGCATGCGCGTGTATGTGTGCTTGTACGTGTGAATAAACGCACGATGCAATTAAAAAATCAGAAAAGCGAACCGTAGTAGAGGGAGGGGGATGGTCGAGGATTAGGTGGCGCGTGCAAGAGAGAAAGTGCCACAAAATCGGAGAGCCGCGTGTCAAAAGCCAATAAAACGCTAACGTACATTTTGCGGAGACGATCATCCAACTATCGGATCATCAGATGAATTCAGGAACGATTGATCTCTGTCGTTGAAAAATATAGCAATCGTTAATCGTTATTTGATTTACCGCTGTATCCCTCTATTATTCACGAATACATAGAAATATATTAAAAAAAAAAAAAAAAATTAAGATGAAAATTACAAAGGTTTACCGATTGTAGAAACCGATGTAATATAACTTAAATAAATTTACTACAGTGCTATAAGCCTCTTCGTCTCTTTCATTCTGTCACCGATTTAACGTAGAGGTCATTTTTGCGCGTTCATGGGGGGTCGAAAGCTGAGCTCTCGAAATACCGCCAGCATCTCAACCCCCGCGTCGTACTCGCGCGCGTGCGGCTCCCGTCTTTTTTATTTAAATATCTCGCCCCTGTCCCCTTCCCCCCTTCCCCCCGTTGCCTCTCGTGCTCGACAACGTAGCGAGCTCCTTTTTCAAGGTTCCTCGTGTCTGTCTTTTTCACGGTTCTCTCCCTTTCCCATTCCTCTTCCGCCCTCGGTCCCATATCCCTGTCGCTGCAACCCCCCCCCTTTCCCCCGTAAGCTTTCTCTTTCTCTCTGGCGTGTCCCAGCGACTCCTTGCCGCGTCCTGCCCTTCTCTATGACGGCAGGTACTTTACCCTCCTATCCTCGAGCAACGACTACCTTTGCCTTCGAGCAAAGAGGGAAATGAAAGCGAAACTGTTCGACACTGTCGACTTTCCGCACTCGCTATCCCTCTTCCTCTCCAGCCTTTTTTTCTTTACGTCTCTCTCTTCCTCCCTTATTGCGTTTCCCGCTCTCGCCCTCTTACCTTCTATCGTTCGCTCTATGTGCGCTACGTCTCTCTCCATCTTTCCCTCTCTTTCCCTTCCTATCCCTTTTCCTCTCTCTCTTTCTCGCACTCTTTCGTTACACTCGCCAGCCCTATTTCCCTCTCTGGCTTACACGCTCGCGCGCCTCTTTTCCTTCCTACTGCCCCGCGGCTGCCATCCTCCTTCCACCCTTCTAATTTTTCCACCCCTTTCACTAAAATTAAAATCAATAGTAGCACCACGTGCCCGGGGACTATGCCGGAAACATTGCTACCCTCATCAGTTGCTGCCTACGCAGACTCCAAAAGGCATATTCCTACGTCGGCAATTAATTTCTATTGATATCTCGTCACAAGAGAGAATTTTTATTTTCATATTAATCAAAGTGCGTCTAGCGCGCACAACGAATACTGCGAAATTGAGAGGAAACGATGTATAGTATGTAATTAAAATATATATATATATATATAATTAAAAACTGCGTAATTGAGAATAGAATATGAATAATGTAGATTTGATTGTGCAAAATGCTAGCAGTTTGCGTTAAATGAGTAATTTATTTGAACGTTTTATATATTTTATATGTTTTATATATTTTATATATTTAAAATTCACAGTCTGCACAGTAACACCTCATTGAAAAATTATAATTTGTATTCGAAAATATATATACATCTTTTGAAAAAAGATACAAAAGATTAGACGATGTACGAATTGACTAAATTAAATAAAAAAAAAAAAAAGGTGTTGAATCCGTAATCAAGTGGATTTTTAAGCGTAGAGACGGGCGTCTTGATTTCATCACAAAGGTAAATGCATAAATGTATTTGGGGATGCGCCACGTTAGATGTGTCGGCTGAGTAACAGGCACACGATTCGATCCACTGTTAAAGCATACAGGTGGTCGACTATGCTCCCATCATTCCTTCGTTGCGAGTAAAAATTTCTATCATGCACGTGCTAGCCACCACGTACACACACGCATACACGCACACACGGATACGCAAACGGTGTTTGCGTACGGAATTTTTTACACGTGCGCGAATAACAGAATAAAAATCTGACGCCTGCGGAATAAAAAGTTTTATTCAATAACGTTCGCGTTTGGCGTTAAGTGGTATTAACTCTTTGCTTTTCTAACAAATCTAGTAATATCGCGTTACATGAAATATTCCTTCTTTATTTCATTTCATCATTTTATAACTTTTATCGCTATCGTTGTGTAATGAAGACAATTATCTAGAATCTTCTGTTAGAAATTCTTCATGAATCATCGAGAGGGGGAGTTAAGTTCATTTTAATATTAAACAATAATTAATGGAATATTCATTCACATGATTAAAATAAAACGGTAGAAATGGTAGAGCGCTATCTCATTGAAATTGAGACGATATGCATAACGTGTACATTTAAAAAAAAAAAATCTTAATTTAATTTGATAAATGCCCGGGTGGATGAGATTTGGAACTGGAAAATTATTTTTGCAAATGAGCCTCTATGATAATATATTCCCCTAAATTATGCATAATACGCGCTGACATTGTTCAGCAGAGCGTGGCACGATGTTAAAATTCTGAAAATATACATTACATATTCGTGCACGCGGATTACAAACCGCGGTAAAATCGCCGTTGCCTGCCGAGAGACTTTTCCCATTGTATTCGATCTCCCTCCTCGGCCTTACCTATGCCAAAGTCCATTCCTATGCAGAAAGACATCTCGCAGGCGGCCACGGGGCGGCACATTCCATATCGTTGCGAGTAGACTGTCATAATTTAATGTAACTGGCGCGCGCGGTCACGACGATGCCTCTCGCATAACGGAGCCATTCCTCTGGTCTCCTACCCCGTGGTAGATCCCATCCTCCCTGTATCCTATCCTGTCCCTCTATTCCCTTATGACCCCCTCGGCAGCGCCGTTAGTCTCGCTCGCTCCTTCTCACCGTCTCTCTCTCTCTCTCTCTCTCTCTCTCTCTCTCTCTCTCTCTCTCTCTCTCTCTCTCTCTCTCTCTCTCTCTCTCTCTCTCTCTCTCCCCCCTCATCTCCCGCGTATTCGCGGGTTGCGAACGTACCGCCCTCACCGGTGCCCACAATGCGATGGTGGTATTGATTTAAAAGTACATTCGTGTTTTCATAATGCCGTATCTGTACCGACGTTCAAACTCTCCCGTCTCCGCGCCAGTCCCCTCGCCCGTCCCCCGCGGCCCGTCCGCCACCGACACCCGGCAACCCCTGGCACGCCGCGTATATACAACCCGAGCATGGGTTGCAACGACGCTCCCATCAGCACAGAGACCAATCAGACTGCCCCCTGATTTCCAGTCATTCCACTCGACTATTCTCTCTTGTTCTCGGTCCGATCTATCCGTCCATCTAGCCGCTCGCTCATCCGTCCGCTCGCGCACCTTCCGCTTGCCTTCATAACTTCTATTCCCGCTCTCTTTCTCTCGCCCACTTCGCCACCCCCTCCCCCTTTTTCTCTCTTCCCGTATCGATGCAGTTAAATCACTATCCAGAGATTCGGCAGACGGCTAAATAGGATTGTGAAAAGTAATCAGTTCTGCGTATTAAAGTGCGTGAATCATTCCCGTATCTGCTCGAGGGAAAACGAGCTTTTCGAAACTTCTATTTCGGAATGATTTATATGTTAAGAACGAGGATGGAGTAATGAAAAATTACGAAACGGCAGATGAAATAATATGGATGTTTTTCCGATGATAAAATTAATAATTATTGCAGCGAACGTGTAAAATCGCGAGCGCTTGTTTAATAGACGTATCGTAAAATTATTAAAAGCCACAATTATTTAATTTATTATTGAAAATTATTATATGGAAAAACTCCGGCAACAATTTACGAACGGTAATCAGCGATTCTATCAAAATATGTTATGTATAAACAACACAATGGCAAAAAATATCTCGCTAAATAAATTAACTTTTTCGCTCGGGTTTGGCTACTTAATTAGAGAAGTACAGTTTTCCCGCTGGCCGATCATATATTTAGCTTGCAATCGGCGAACATTAAATAACAAGAATATCATTGATTTTGGCTATAAAAAAAAATAGTGGTTTTATAAGCGCGCTTGTGTCATCGATTATTAAATAAAAAATACATGACGCAGCCTCGATGGCAGAGGAAATTCCTCCCACGCGTTTCTCCCGATACATTACTCTTACTCATACTTACTCTTACTTACTCATACTTACTCTTCGTACTCGTATGCGTCTACGATAATAAACAATAACTTTGTCTGATAATTAATCTGCACGTGTATAACCCGTCGACGATTGGTGCCTAGGTGGCGCCGAGCACTTATCCTTTGATTTAGCAATCGAAGCGCTATCTTTGCGTCTTTTATTTTGTTTTTTGCCTTATTTGCTGAAATATAATATAACGATAAATTGTATACGCATCGGACCGGAGCGTGTGGCCTATGCAAAATTTTCCATGCGTAACGTAACGTATTGATAAAATATTTTAGCTCCCTGTGTTAACGACGCGTCAGATACTTGGCCTTGTTAATTAAGCGAATGCTTAATTAAATGGTTATAGTACGCGGGCATCGGACTAAGACGCGTCTGACTCGTGTCTATCGGGCAAATTTATTCATTATTCCGCGAATGCATGTAATTATAAACTGAAAGAGGGAAGAGATCTATGGTGATTCGGCCTCCCCGATCGAGTTGGGATGATAAAGTAGTTCTCCCGCTAATTCTGCCAATCTTATGATATTTAAACATTTTTTTCTTCACTTGACGATTACTACGTTACAGGAAGTATCCGAGATTTTGGCGAAATAATTAATCTTGAATTAATAAGGAGCAAAATTTTTATTTCCTCGTATTGCTTTAGTGAAACAAACATAGAAATGTTCACGCGTGTCTTTTAATAATTTTACATAACAATTTGATGTAAATAAAGTATTGCTTAACGCAAAGGCAATGAATCGCATTTACAGTTTTACTTCGAAATGAAAAGCTTGATATAATGACAAGCTAAGTATGGGAGAAAAATGTGACTCTTTCTTGATTTACGTTTATCCACACGTCCGATTATGGTCCCAATGGAAGTCTCAGGTTCTCTTAAATGACAATATATCAGGGATTAAGTTTAAAAGCTGCGAAGAAGAATTTTTTTTATATCAATTTTTTTATTAACGACAAAGAAGTTTGTTCATTTATTTTCGTGAAAAATATGACAGCTTGACATGTCATTAGATCAAGCTTTTATACATTAAAATGTAATATGTGTAAAATTAGGAAAAATCAAATAAAAATTGTTACATTTACGTGCTATTAATGCTAATTAATAGTACGCAGTACAAACAGAAAGATTCTGTAATTGTGGTAACAATAAATGCTTTCTTTGTGCCCAATAGTTTATTTTTGCAAAATAAGTTGACATATACAATGAGATAGCTTAGCAATTGTTAGAAATAAATATCTGTAAGAAAAATCCTCCGCATATGTTATCTTCGTATTACATGTAACGAGCGCAATAACTAGTATGACTTTCGACTTGTCAATTATGAGTGGAAAGGAAAAAGTGTTTGGTAAGAAAGTTGCAGTTTTTGACGTAGCTCGCATCTTATAAAATATTAAAACAGCCTCCGACGTTGAAGCTCACATCGCGCTCCTTTATCAGTTGCTATGTCCTTATCAATTCTCTCTCTTACGCGTTATATTAAAATCTTCACGCCAATTCTCTCATGCGCAATATGAAATATTATTATATATCGTATATAGATACGACTTTTATCATTAAATATTACAGTAATTGTAGGTAAAGCGTGATTCTCCAAAAATATGAGCTTTTATTGTGGAAAAAAAATAGTATAGAATTTTCAGTATAAAATTCTTCAGTTTAAAAACGAATTTCGGTTAAAAAAACGATTAACATAAACGTTACAGAGAACTATAATGTTTAATTAATTTGCGCATGAAAGAATGTTGCGCATGAATTAATTTTTATAACCATTCGCAAATATGAACATAGAAGGATGGACGCGTGTCTTAACGGGTCCAAATTTGCATTTATTAATTACATAAGAAAGAACGTAGCCGTTCATGTCATTATTCCAGCACCTTCATCGCTTTTATAATCTCGAGTAGATTTCTACAAGCGAGTGTCGTCCTATACTTTCACATGAACGAACCACACCTTATATTATCCTGCCCTGCAGAAAAAATTGTATATATAAGCATTTCGCATAAAATTAATATAACAATACGATTTTCATTAATCGTTTATCACTAATAAAGCCTCTCCCTAATAGATCTCTATATTAATTTATTACTTCTAATATAAGATGAATCAAATGATTGAGATGAATTATAGTTTTTATTCTGTTAATTATAGAAAAAAACTGAATATGAAAAATGAAAAAAATTGAATATAGTAAAAGTTCTAAAACTTGCACATTTTCTCGGTAAATATAAAAATAGAACACACACACACACACACACACACACACACACACACACACACACACACACACACACACACACACACACACACACACATAAAGTGTAAATGCATTATTCTTAAATAAATTAATAATTTTTTCCACAAATCAATTCTTACAAACATTTCATTAAAATTAAAATAAATTACAAAAATTAATAATTTACAAATTATTTAAATTTAACTTTGTTTTCTTAATATTTCAACATAAAATATCAAGTATCTCATAAAATATTTATTTTTCTGTTATCTTTCTTTAATATCAAATTAAAATAAATTGATTGAGGTAAAGAAAACAAGTTACTTTTAAAAAATATATGTAAATTGTAATTTGCAATTCTGTTTGCAATTTGTTTCACATATACTTTTTTCTTTACAGCAATTTTATCTACAACTAATAAAAACTGTAATTCATCCCGATTGTATGATTCATCCTGTATAAAAATCCAACAAAAGAATTATATTATTTGAGATAAAATATATTTAAAAATTTAAATATAATATATGCATTTAAATATATAAATTTGATTATCGATTTATCATTAAAGGGAGAAATTTAGCTATGACTTTGAGCTGCTACGTTGGAAATCCGTTAAAAAATAACGGCACGTGGTTTGCAATATAAGCAATTACCTTGAATTTATATATATATGTAAATTTAAAAAGAAAATTATTAGACGTCTAAGATTCTGCCTGTCGAATATTTTACCGTTTATTATATTCTGTTCTTTGAACTTACTTTTGGTTTATTACATTGATTCATTTAACATATAAACATAGAACAAAAACATATAAAATATGTAATATATAATCAAATTAATAAAAGTCAAAACTATATACATCGTATATACATCGTATAATGATGTGATTTCCTTAAAATTTGTATAAACAAATTTCGTACGATCATTTAAATTATGTGAGTTGTGTCCTATATTTTTAAGGAACACGGCAAATCCTTAACGCACGTTTAACGGTAATAATCTTATAAAGAGATAAATTATAATACGCAATTAAATCGATCACTACCGTAACATTTCCTCTCTCATTCCTCCTCGGTCTTGCATTATGTATTCGGACGACTTCTACTTTCGCGCGATTGTAATATATTTCAACTCTAAATCTACAATAATCCTCTAAATTATGCTCTATCGAATTACCTTATATCGCAAATACAGACTTTTAAATATTTAGAGAAAATAAAAGCTTCCTCTTCAACAACACATAATAATGATCACGTTCGAAGACTTGCCTCTAGATTGCATTTCAACCGTAGCATGTGGATAAAAAAATATCGAGATAATCGAGAAAGAGTGACAGAGCGATATTTTTAAGTTGCAATAAAATTAAGATAATCGCATCGATAAGGATCATTTATGTAAATACCGAGATATGTTCTGCAGACTGGGGGGGGAGGAGGGGGGGATTGTCGTAAAATCGATATTGCACTTCTGTAATTTCAACGTTGCTGCGTCGGACAAGCGCTTCGAACATGATCCCGAAGTTCTGTCGTACCAGAAGGATGATAGAACATTTAATTGTGGACAGGATTTAATATAATTTCTAACGTCTCGATTCCCATCGCTGTTCGAAAGTCTGTTCGCGCTTAGCGCGACGCCCAGGTGATCCGTGTGTCGAATATCGAAGTTTTGATTTCCTTATATAGAACAAGGTGGTGGCAAATATAGCGGCGGTAGCGGGAAAGAGTATTTGCGAAAAATTGGGAAAATTTTTTGACACGAAGGAGAATATTCTCTGGGTATATACAGATGAAGGATATATTCAATTTTCCACACCGTGGAAACTTTCAAACGGGAAAGCATTCGCAAAGCCAACATTTGATAACGTTTACAACATTCAACGTAATCATATAAAATCTGAAATGTCAATAACATAATCTTTCCCTCTCAACGCAATTATACACAGATAAAACACGCTCGTCGATTCGTCGCAGGTCGACTCGACTCGTCGAGACGTCTTAAACTATTTTGGCACTAGAATCCACCGTTAATCGTTAAGTTTCAAGACTCGACGTCGTGAAACGCCTATGAAGCTAATAAAAAATCTTGTCAACATCATGTGCACGCTTATATGTATACGTGTACATGCGTGTACGTGCTTTTACATTACGCCTATAAACCTCGTTATATGTATATACATTCGATGTGTATACGTATACACTGACTGACGTTACTTAAATAATGAATGTTTAGAAATGTATAATATCTTACAGGTTAAGGGGAACTTACGACTACTACAATGCGTAATATCATTATGGTAACGATTATGCTCGAGCAACTTATCTTGGATCGAAGAATGTTAATGAACTTGTAGCAGCTGCGAATCAAGAGCCCGAAAGGCGTACGCGAATTTTAACCACTTAGGAAATAAATTTTATTTAATTTATTAGCGCTTTTATATTTCAGCGGCATTGAATTTTAAGAAACTTCGAAACTTATCTATTATTCAAAAGTGTGTTCCTCTTTAGAATCGTCCAACTCTAATTATTTAGAAATATATTAACGAATAATTCAAAATGTTTATAAATATTAATTTTAATCAATCAAAAAATGAGAAATGTTAAACGCACCTCGTGAGAAGAAAACATGAAATATGACTAGTGAGTTTGCTTAATAAAAAATAGAATTTAATGGAAATTGAATATCATCGTATGTATATTTTCTAACATCGTTAACGTTGATTTCGCAAAGTATATGATTACGTAACTATCACAAGTCGGGTGATGAACTGTTACATCTACTGAAGAGATTGATGAAAAAAAGACTCTTACATGCAATGTGTTTTTTTGATTAGCTCGCGATCGGCATACATTACGCTTAACATTAATCATTATCGCTCGTTAGTAGTTTCGGTCGCGGAAAGTTCTCCATGGCACGAGTAACAACGAGTAGTCTGTAAATTTCTGTATTTTAAATTATCGTAATACGCGTAACAGAGATGAAAGATTTCCCAAGCCCAAGTAGGAAAACATAATCGGTCTATTTGTTACACTTTGTGTTCGGTGTCGTAAAAAAAAAAAAAAAAGAAAAAAAAGGAAAACATTTTAATCGTGTGGCTCTTTAAACATACTGAAGGAAACGGAGCGTCTCTACAGTGTAGCTTTGTGTCTTTCCTTCGTCCGATCAAGTCGCTTATATAATTAAACACTGGCTTCTCACGTGAAAATCCTCCTCGTCGCGTGGAAATTTGTGTAGATATTCGTTCAAGGTACTCGTCTACTCGACTCAAATCTCCGAAATCGTTGCCGTCTGCTGAAATAGGTAATCGTGATCGACAATGCCGATACTCGTTATACATATACATATATAATATTCGGTACATCAAGTAACATAAATTCCTACACCATTAGCGCACCATTAACCGCATATTCGCTGCGTTTCTTGAGTAATCCCTGACTGATATCTTTCGTTGCAATTTATTATATCCCGAGGACGTTGCGCCCCGACGACACAGCCGGGCGTCTGATGACGACGAGGGGAGCGCAGGGGGAAATGGAGACGGAGGGGGGGGACGTTCTCTCTCTCTCTCTCTCTCTCTTTTTTTTCTCTCTCTCTGATGGGCGCGCGCATTAACTCTCCTTCTCCTGGATCGGACTCACCTCGTTCTGCAGCAGCTCGAACTTCGGGCTCAGGCTCGGCAGCATGCCCCTGGTGCTCGTTTTGATTTGACTGTACTTATTGTAGATGTCCAGCGACTTCTTGCGATCCATCTCGAGCGTCTCCTCGATCAATCGCGGCGGGATGCTGCCCGCGCGCTTGTGACTCGGCACGAAGACGCTGCCTTCCGGCTTACGTGCCGCCGTGTTGTTCTTCTCCCCCTTGTGTTCCGGCGTTAGCGTGCCGTTACCCAGTTTACGCTGCTGCTCCTGGAACGCGTCCTCCTGAACGTCGTCCTTCAGCAGCACGCCGGTTATCACGGGCTTGTTGCTCTCCGTCTTGCTGGCGAAATCGTTGCTCAGGGCCTTCTGCTCCATGATCTCGAGCTTGTTGGGCGTCGTGCCGTTCACCTGAAGATTCGGATTCGATCGCACGGCGTCTGGGAAGCCGTCGATGTCCAACGAGTCCTCCCCGCGTATCGCCGCGCTCACGACGTCTTGCAGAGATGACACGTTTTTTGACTTTCCGTAAAACTGCGGCTGAAAAGAAATGAACACTTTTGGTGTTTTATGAAAAATTTTTCTTTAACCAATGTATAATTATCGTTATCAAACAATTTCTTAAATATTTTAATTTAATCTACGTATATAGAATATTTATGAAGATCAATATCTAAAGAATTTTTTAACACTTAAATCTGCTGAAAGATTTAAATCTAAATATTTTAACGAATTAAATCTCCAAAGTGTAGATTAATATTTGTTTCGATCCAAGGTCAATTGAACAAGTTTTCTACCTTTCAGTTAATACGTAGAGTAGAGTTTTATTTTTCGTTTTTTATTTTAACGTTGTTCAAATGAGACAACCCTCACGCAAACAATGACTCGAATGAACCAATTAATCTCTCTTTTACTCACGCTCTTATCTTCTTCTTCTTCCTCATTAGCAAAATTTCTGGAGTCGTCCAATAATATCTTTTCTATATCCGGCGACTTGTCGAATTCCACCCATTTCGATCGTCCCTCTAGCTTCCTCGACAGGACATCGGACTCGTAACTACCACCGTACATCGGGTAACCAAGGTGGCCAGAATCGTACTCGACTTGATTACCATAGCGATAGCTCGGATTGGCCGAACCTTGACTGGATATCGAAAGGTCTGACTGTGATAGACCGGTATTGGTGCTCCCAAACAGTCGTGTATTTTCGAAGCCTGTGAGAGAGAAAGAGACGGCAAAATAGAAAATAAATCCCAAAAACAAGATGCCGCGTTCATTACGAGGGTGATCACCTGAAGATCTGTCGTCCGGTATTTCCTCCCTGTGCACCAGTGCGTGTTGATCGGCAACACCGGCGGCCATGTCATCGGACGATCCTTTGTTACCCTCCGTCTCTTTCTTATCATAATCCGGTTGTACTTCCACCACAAATGAACAACCACTGTCTTTGTATCTCGACGTCGGTTTGTTATCCTCCATTGTTACCTGGAAGCAAATACGAAAAAATCAATATCAGATATAAGTTGCAACGTTTTCTAAATTTTATCTTTCTCAATTTGAAATATTCGGAGTAATCTATAATTCTCTTCCTTTGCTGTATTACATTCGTTTTATGTTTTAACAAATGTTTTATGTATCTTTTTACCATCAAATTAAAATTCTGCTGAAATTTCGAAATTGAATAATAAATAAGATGTACATCACACAAAGGTGATAAGCACCAGTTAGTGTGTAATAAATATGCGATAAGTAACGTTCATTATAAGATAACAGTTAGAGTCTCTGCTAAAAATTAAGTCAAAGTATCCTAATTATGAAGAAGTAATCCGTAGTTCCTTTTTTTCGATATACTACATATTTTAACAAATATTTTATGTATCTTTATAAGCATCAGATTAAAATTCTGCTAAATTTCGAAATTGAATAAAAAATTAAAGATACATGTGCGCAAAAGTAATAAGCGCTAGTTAACGCTATTATCATACAATAAATTAGAAAGAAAATTAAAAAATCAGATACCCCGAATTTCTTTCCTAGAAAGCACGTCCAATTAAATTCAAAGTTTATTATTCCGTTCAAACGTTCCAATTCTCTCACGGGAACTCGTGCGTATCTACTCAATTTGTTATTTTTTTATTTCTGTTTTTCATCTCTTTTTAATATGGGCCCGAGTTACGGGCCCGAATCGGGCTCCACGCCTTTTCCTTGTTCGAAAGTTAGGGCATTTCATACAGGTACGTACGTGCGAGAGAGGAATGGATTGAATCGGAGCGCGAGTAGAGCATTTAGAGAGATCGGGGTGGTAAAAATGAGGAAGCACGCGAGACAGACGAGCGATAGAAAGAGAAAGAGGGAACGAGTAGGAAGGAGGAGGAAGAGGAGGAGGATGTGCCGTGAGAGAGATGTGTGTCAGAGAGAAAGAGGAAACGTAGGTGTCGGCGAAGGCGAGGTGGCTCGGCGGAAGATTTCGAGAATCTTCGACGCGAACGAGCCTCCGCGAATGAGACGGGGCCGTAAGTAGGACGATAGGTGGGGACGAAATTGCCCGGTAACCTCCGACCTTACCAGGGTCGGCCAAGTTCGATAATTACGAATCTACTCTCCAGCCTGAAAACGAGCCAGTCTCTGACCCGGTTACGGCGACTACGTCGACGAGTTTCGCTCCGCGCTTAGGGATAAACGCGCGGTCGTCGGAGGGGAAGAAAGGGAGATTTATGCAATAATAACGTTTGCTTTGTTTACAACTTACGATAATCCTATTGGGAATTTCCTATGGCGAACGTACGTACCGCGCGCTCCTCCGTCTCCACGATAAGATGATTGTTCTTGAGGGTGAGGGTGATGATGTTCCCGTTTGCGTTCTTGCTGATATGATTGCCGGAAGTGCTGGTGGTGGTGGTGGTGGTGGTGGTGGTGGTGGTGGTGTACTCCATCACGGCCGCCGCCGGGGCAACGTTTACGTCCTCCATCACCTCTGTCTCGCACATGTAACGGGGTACGTCTAGGCCATTCACCAACTGAAAACGCACGGAAACTTCATTCGCGCGGCTGAAAAAGCACGCGCTTGCGGAAATTCCAAAAGCGCGTTCTCACTCGTCGCGTTTCTGCGGGCGTAGAGGTAAAATCTTGGAGTATAAACCTCGCGCGCACCGAAACAGAGAAGAGAGAACTTCGTCGCTTCCTTCCGTCGATTATTGTAGGATCGACGAGAGATCTCTATCTAAATTCCCGACATCCTTTTATCTATAAAGAGAGGGACGCCACGGACGTAATCGGATAATTTTTCTTTCCGACGTTACGCTCGCTCGCATATTTCGGGAACCGATGAAATTCCAAAATCCTCGCAGGACGCGAGGCGCGATTTTTCGGCGATCCTGCCCGGGGAATGCCTTCGCGCAGGATACGGGAGATTTAGTTACAGTCGATGCGCGCGAGGCTGTCCCAATTTACGAAACGCGCCCGGGGGGGTGGGGCAGGGGGAGGGGGAGGAGGGAGAGGGGAGGGAAGAGAGGTGGGACGGGGGGAGAGGACGGCGGAGGACGGAGGAGAGGGGAGGGGAACGTCTCGTTCAGTTTTTTATCTATCGCGTCGCGAAAAGGCCATCTCGCATGCAAGTAGGTGTTCGCGTGTACACGTTCACCTATACGCACGCAGATGCATGCCGGTTACGTCGTTCTCCGAGTGCCTTGTGCCAAAGGGTACTGAACCTGACCCAAGGGGCATTGCTCTTGCGCGCTGCGCGTCTCTCCGTTCCTTTTCTGTTAGATCGCTACACACATACACACACACACACACACACACACACACACACACACACACACACATACACATCGGTCGTCACGTTAGCCAAAGCGAGCGCAGGTATCATTGCGAAGGCCCCCTCCGACTCGCGGTACTTCGCGGATGGCGAAGTTGGGAACGCCGGTGCGCCGAAACGCGGAGCGTATAACGTATGTATAACGCGTAAGCGCGCTTTCGCGCTTACTTAGCGGCCGGCGAGCGCGCGTGTGCGCCTCGCCGTCCTCCGAATCGGAGCCCGAATGGAAAGCCCATTGTTACGTACACCTCGCGCGATACTCGTTCGCAGATTACACGGCCATCCGTTCCAGATTGAATCGTCTCATCTCTCCTTTCCACGTGAAAATTTTAATCGAAGGATTATCATGAAACAGACTGTTTTTTTCTTTTTTTTATGAAAAGTTTGATGTAAAATCGCTGTTTTGAAGTACAAAAGATTTTTAAGCTTGAAAAATGTTTAATCTTGAAAATCAGGAAGCTTACTTCCTTCGCTTTCGCTCGTGGTTCCAAATCTCAATATTTTCCCTATTGAATAGAATATTTAATAGAATATTGTCGTAGCGCTTGAGAGTTTTGAATAAAAAAAATTGTCGAAAAACCTATCCAGTTTGTAAACATTGATGCATTGATCATTTTTATTTACATATATTTCGAGCCCAGCGGCACATGTCGCGGAAAAGAGAATGTTGCGTAGACGAGTTCTGGCCAGCTGTTGTGTTCCACAAAGCCTTCAGCTTTACCATAAATCGGCCAGCCGAGCATCACGTGTTAGAAAAAATCACAAAGAAACAATATATTAATATTACAACAACCCGATAACATTTGCATAATAATCTTATAGTTCTTATAGAAAAACATTGAATTAAATTAATAATTTATATAGGCGCGAGTTGAGATATCGTGATTTGTAAAAACTTGCAAATTATTGACGCGCGAGATAGGATTACGCAAAGCAACGCTGGTACGCGAACGTGGCTGTAATAATTCATTAATATCGCGGAAATGAAACACGATAGACAACATTAGATAGCATTTGACGCTTAAGTGCTTAATGTTAACATTGATTTATTTTGAACGTTAATTAAGTAACCAGAACTAATTGAATTTCCGATCCATGTGCGCGCGTCCGCGCGGCTTTGTAATGGAGACTAATCGTTCCAAAATATAGCCGACAGCTTACAGAAAATTGGCAGATGGCGAACACGCTGTAGATTCACATGCACTTGTGTGGGATCGTTAAATGTACCTAGATTATACGAGTTCGTATCACGATTATACCGCAACTTCTAGCGGATATCCAAGTACTAAGCACTCAAGGACATTCGTCGCTTTACGTCTGGCGTTTTTTTTTTTTTTTTGCTAACACCGTTAGAGGTTGCAGACGGTCAAGACGAATGAAGGACGTTTATAGGCGAACATTCTAAATACGATGACACGTCAGATACGTAATCGTCCGTAGACAAATGTAATTTTCATTTCAAGGCGATCGCGCTGGACTTCCTCGATCGCCTGTCCTCGATCGAATTATCAAATATATTGATGAATAATCAGCATATATAATTTGCGCTATTATCTCGTATTTGGGAACTTGATTTGGAAACTTGACCGACTATTATTTATTTCACGATGACATTAACTTTATAATTGGTTTATAGAAATATTTGTTTTTAACAAGAGCTGACTTTGTTGGGTGAAACCAATTAGCACGATCGATCTGCTTGATGTTTAATTAATGTACAATATTCATTTAATAATAAGTAAGAATTATAACTGCAAGACACATTAAAAATATAATCATCACGATAGAGGTGAATGTTTTAATTATAACAATCGAGTATATGATCGCCCGTAGACGAATAAAATTTTCATTTTGCAACGACTATATTAGAGTTGCTTAATTATCTCCTTTGAATATTCGATGAATCAGCGGGTTATCTTAATGCTATTACGTCGCTATTTAGAAATTCGCACATTAAAAGACTGTCATTGAAAATGATATTAAATTTGTAATTAAAAATACCAGTTTTTGGCAAAAGCGAAGTTCCTTTAAATAAAACTAAAACCACGGATGTTTCATTTTTTGCCACAACGGCAGAAAAGACCAGCAAAAAATCTAGAAAAAAAATCTAGCAATATAATACATTATATATATTTCGTGTACGTTATATGTGTATGTTTTTTTATCTGTACATTTTTTCAAGTTACGATTATAAGTTATCAGTTTTGTAATTTTTTTCGTCTGTTAAATAAGAATGAGAGAAGAAGGGATATGTAAACGCGCAATAGTACGGCGAATGGAGGACGTGTGTTAGTTGAAGTACCCAAAAGTAGCGTGGATATTCGATTCGTGACGCATCTTTTAGAGGTGATACCGTTAGAGGTCCCAGACGGTCAAAATGTTCTAGTCTCTCTATATCACGACACACACACACACACACACACACACACACACACACACACACACACACACACACACACACACACACACACACACACACACACACACACACACACACACAGACGTGGCTCTACAAATAGATATCCGATTTATACGGACCGGATAAAAATGGCCTTGAATTATTTCGTCGTCTAAAGTAGTCTGAAATCATGATTACATATCATCACGATGTCTAAGTCGATTAAAATCATAGAATAAATTGCTGCTATCTAATCGAACAAAAATGTGGTGTGAGTCTACTAAAAAAGTCTATTAAACGATGGAGATGGAGAAAAATAAAGAGAGAAGAAACGTTCGATATAACTCATTTAAGCAGCACGATACGGACATAAGAGATAGACAAAGATAGTATAAGAAAGAATATCACGTAATTTTACAGTATAACCTTTGCAAATTTGCTATCTATTTTCTCTCATGTAATGAGAAACTATTAACCCATTTGTCATAACTGCTTACTTAATTGTCAATATTATATTTGATATTATATTATCGAGCTCTCTTTTTTTTACGAAGACTCCGAAAAACTTATTTAAGATTATATTTGCATTTGTGATTAATAAGAAGTCAAATGTGAAAGGCTAGCCAATGGCGATATTTCGCCGTCGAGGCCAAACACTCTAATGCGTCATTGGTAATTGATTGTGAATGTTTGATGCATCGAAGAAAGAGAAATGACGATCTCGCTGTGAAGGATCTTCAAGCTTCTCCAATGTGATTCTCTCATCTCATTATTATTTCCTGCTTGTATCTTATAATTTGCGATAAACATCGCAAAGCGTTTATAATTTATAACTTTTTAAAATAGAAAGATGGATTTTTATATAAAAAATTTTAGAATAAATCATAGGATATTTTGTTTTCTTCTTGTAATTTCAAATTTAACAATGTCTTATTGAAAAATGTCTTATTCAAGCGTTTTGCTCCTCTACATTGACAACACTACGTGATAAAAGCTGTGACAGTATGAGATTAGAGATAAAGTTGCGAGATTATTTATGATATGTAAAGTAAATGCAAAATGCACATTTTTTCTTCCTCCTTTCCTTCCTCCTCCTCGAGGTACATAAATGTTATTCAAAATAGTTTACGCGTGCATTCTTAAATTTCAATTTTTGACACTTGATCTTTTTTTACCTCGCGTTTATCTATTAAGTTTATAAAATAATAGAATAGAAATTATTAAATAAAACGACCAGCTATCAAATACGAGCAATAGTGTTCATTATACATATTTTGAAATGAGCATATCCGCATTTTCTCGTGGCGCTTACATATTAATGTCAGTCACTGTGGATGCTCATGCAACATTTATGCCGACGGCACACAGTTTCAGAAAAGACAGCCATGGAAGATACGAATTGGCTACTCGAATTGTTTGACCTTTATGATAAAAGTCGTGCCAGATAAAAAGTAGTGGCAACTTCGATGAACGGTACATACAACGGTTTTAAGTTTTGTCTCTCTATTTTCATCGCAGGCAAATACGCTAGTTTGAAATTTTGTCGTTTGCGAGAGACGAGCCAAATCGCATTTAAAGTTGAGAGGTAAAAGTGCACGAGAGAATTCCGTTTGTAAATTTGCAAATATTAGAACAAAATACTATTAGATATTATCAAAAATAGAATCACGAAGAATTCTATATTATACATTAAATGAAAAGTACATTAAGTAAAACTGTGAAAAATAGTTTCAACAATCGACTAAAAATATTATGATTATAAATGTTATATTCCTATAAAAGATTAAAAAGTAGCAGCATTGCTTCTCTGTGAAGCAATTTATAATTTCCTCTTCTTTTTATTGATTAAAAAAAAATCAATTTTTAGCTTTTACAATATCTTTTTATCAGAAATATGATATGAGAGAGAGAGAGAGAGAGAGAGAGAGAGAGAGAGAGAGATGCGAATAAAGCTGTAGTTTTGGAGTTCGCGCATGTGACGGCGGTCAGCGAAATAATATTGACATAGTGTTGGCAAATGAACAGAGACCTCCTTGTGGTTCGTAGTCGAGATAAGCTAATCTCTATCATAGTCTGGTACGCCTCGCAAACGTATAGCAAACAACGAGCCTTATCATTTTACACGGACTACGTCATTCGATAACTGCGCTTCGTTGTTCCGTGCTAAAAACCTAAATTTGCAGTTACTATATTTCTGATGTAGCGTTGGAATTGTCATCAGCGTGGTAATAACTCAAAAACGTTTCATCGTTAAATAATCACATCACTTATATTCATATGACCTTATATTTATATAAATATACGTTTGTCAAACTTTAATTATATCCCACTTTCTTAAAATTAAATTACAAGATTATATATAATTTATTATATTATATTATAATTCAGATAATAAAGATTATATATCCATGAATGGAAATCCAATTTCTCTCGTATATATAATTATATTTCTAACTGAATTTTCATCAATTGTAATTTTCGCACTTATATTATCAATTATAAAAACATTTAATACGAGATTGTTGAGAAATATAAATTATTGAGGTGGAATATTTATTTTACTTTTTCATTATTAATATTAAAATCAACTATGATGTGTATTTATTAAAATTATTATAAAAATTCAGTCTACTTAGAAAAAATAAAATAAATTGTTTTGCGATGAAGAAACTTTATAATCAACGATGTGAAAGACAGAATAGTAAAAAAAAAGAATTAAAAGAGCAAAAAAGAGAATGGAATGAGCGAAGAAGATTGGCAAATTTTGGCATATTTTTCGCTAGATACACAGCATATTTTTAAATTTTTCAGGAAGAAATAGAATACCTCTATTAAAATCATTCTGTTGGACAAATGTAAAACAGTGAATCAATGAATATTTATTTCTGGTACTTCACTATCCTAATTACTGCTTATTTACATCAGTCGAAATAATTTAGACACAATCAAAGTTGGCGGAAAGACAGGAGATGCAGTAGGGGAAGGCGGATAGAGAGAAGGAGAATAGGAAGGGAGAGGAGAGAAAGAGAAAGAGAGAGGGGGGGAGGGTGATGGGACGGGCGACTGCCGCGAAATAATCGACTATCCGAAAGGGTCGGTGGCAAATAACTATAATTTCTTTTGAACTCGGCTACACAGCCGGGGTTTGAGCGAAATGGACAATACATAGGATAAGAGCGAAGGAGACCAGGGCGCAGGGACGGGGGGAGGGGGGAGGTGGAAGAAAGAGAATAATAATAAGAAAACGAGGACGAAAGAGGAGAAGAGAGAGAGAAAGGAGGAAGAGCAGCCGTCACACATCGCGATGGTGGAAGCAAGATGTTTGACGGGAGGATAGGTCTGGCCGCGCGCTCGCGAGGCTGACCAGAGAAGAAGAAGAAGAAGAAGAAGAAGAAGAAGAAGAAGAAGAAGAAGAAGAAGAAGAAGAAGAGGAGGTGTAGAGAGAAAGAGAGAGCGAGAGAGGAAGATGGTGGTGGGGTGAAAGCGGACCCAGGCGCACGGGTGCAACGACCCCTTCGGTTAGGTCAGCCACCCCGCGGACACGATACAACACTGCGAGAGCGGGTCCGGCCCGCCGAGCGGACCCGCGCGCATGGTCAGAGAGACGGGTGCATGGATGCGCGGCTGAATAAACGGGTGGTCAAAGCGATGCACACCGATGGACAAATGTACGGCGCCGTGCGGCCGCGATCAGGCGGATAAAGTCCAGGGAATCGCGCGAAGGCGAGTGGCTCTCGCGCGAAGGCGAGTGGCTCTCGCGCGAAGGCGAGATATCCGTGCAACATTGTAATCGCGAGTCGACCAGCGAGATGACGACGACGACGACGACGACGACGACGACGACGACGACGACGACGGCGACAGAAGATTCGAGACACAGATACATAGCACGTGAGGTTGTCGCTTAAAAAATTAATAAGAACGGGCGGACAGGTGGCACGTATCTATCTAGCTATCAGAATGTATGTCGGTGAAGAAATTGTTTGCTCGAATGAAGCTGCGCTGATAAGAGATCTTTCATCGTTTTTTGTTCCGTACGTTAACATGTCACAAGCCTCAAGTGCACAGCTAAACATGTGTATTATGTTCCACAAGAATTTAAATGTCATTTAGCTCCACTTAATAATCGATCGTACCTTCGTAAAAAATTCTATAACTCATTACATTTTTATATTGAAAATATTTAAGCCTAATGTATATGTCTTGTTCGCATTTACTATTCAAATATCTCGCTAATTGAACTTTAATAATCGTACAAAATATCAGGTCATTTTGAACATACTAAGAGAATGTACTAAGAATCTTAGCGTTTGTACTTTTTTTCAAGAATATTTTATTCATCCCCCATTTATCGATTAATTTGAGCGATATATATGCACGGCGCTTTCATACAATAATGTTATTACATTCTATTCTTGGTATGAAAATACGTAGGGATAACTTCTGATAAATAAACTTTTATAGCAAATGAACGTGAGAGACGGAAATAAGTATGGGAGAAATCTGACGCCGGGAGAAACGCGGCTATTAATTGATCGGAGATTTATTTCAAACTTGACGCACGTACGTATTGAATACATTGAAGAGTAGCCGTGATCAATAACCGTAATGCAATGAATGGCTGTGACAAGCTCTATTGAGAAAATGATACACGATACACGCGACAACATGTCGAAGAATCTTCGTGCAATACGACCGAGAAATCGATCCAATTCCGTATAATACTCGCGAAGAGCGATTCTACTCATCAATGATGGGCGATGAGCAGCGATGAACGACTTGTTTGATAAGTACTTAGAACTACGTTAATCTGTTTTAACTTTAATTTTTTTATTAATTTTAATCCTAAAATCCTGAGATCTG
The DNA here is from genome assembly GCF_055798465.1 of Pogonomyrmex barbatus. NCBI lineage: Eukaryota > Metazoa > Arthropoda > Insecta > Hymenoptera > Formicidae > Pogonomyrmex > Pogonomyrmex barbatus. Next base: position 9,135,860 of record NW_028297160.1, read on the forward strand.
AATTTAATTCTGCTTTTCTAATTACATGACTCTTCCGGATTTGTAGATTTCCGAGAATATTCGGAAAAATAATTTTGGAGGCCAGTCAGACTTGGAACAATGCGCGCGCGCGCGCACACACACACACACACACACACACACACACATTTCCGATGCTACTTATATATGAATTATGAATTGCGGACGGCTTTTTCATTGTTCGTTCGAAGAATGCGAATAGGTAAAGCGTTTCCGGTATTCCGGTTTCCGTTCCGGTTTTCCGGTGCTTATATTCATGAAATGTGGAAATGTGAAAATTAATATTCGTGAATTATAAAAAAGCGTTTAGCGAGCAGTAATGAATATCCAAATCTGCCCAATGTAATTTTTTGAATTCTTTATCTATTCAGATACACAACCGGACAATAAGTGACAATGAGTAAAAAGATTGAAACTCAGTTACTTATTGTAGCACTAAATAAACGTACAGAAGTCTCGAAGAGATTAGAAAGAAGAAAGCTCGACAACTAACAAAAGATTCGAAATTATTAACTTCTTAAGCCTTAAACTGTAAATAAAAATAACGGGATATCCTCACGTTTCGCAAATCACAAATAAATAAATGGAGCACCGCGGCCTCGATCCTGATAAAGCAGTCCGCGGCAAAAAGCGGACTTCGGAAATCGCTCGCATTCTTTTTCGCGTTAATTTTCTAAACATCTCTTAAATAGCAGCTAGCCACGCGGTTCGTTCTATTTTTTGCGTTGAATGACGTAGTGTCGTCGTATCGGCCAGACTCTCCAGGCGGAGACGCCTTTAGAGCGGACGAGGCGGCGAGCGTCTAGCGGCGTCGAAGTGCCGTGCGGTCGGCGAGTGGTGAAGAGGAGGAGATCAGCAGCAGCAACAGCAGCAGCAGCAACAGCGACGGCGGCATAGGGGCAATCGAGGGCAACGCACCCGGTCAGCCTTGGCATGAATTGAATCTAGCAATGCGAAAGTAAGGTTAGCCGGCGCATTAACGCGCCCAGTGACCTAACTTACGCTCCTCGTGCTCGATCGGCGCGCATTTCCCCTCTCGTTCCTATTCCGCGATTTTTTTTTTATTTTAGCACGCTGGACACCGCAAACCACGACGAACGAAGGGGGAAGAGAATGGTAAAGAATGGCGGGCGAGGGGAGAGAGAGAGAGAGAGAGAGAGAGAGAGAGAGAGAGAGGGGCCTAGTTTTCACCGAACGAGCTAAGGTCTCTTCTCGAGTCGGAGCTTCGAAACATCGACCGACGATTTGTCGGGACACAGATCGCTTTCTCTCACGCTCTGCGCTCGTGTAGGTGCGTATCTGTGTGCGATCGGCAAAAATGACGTTTAATATGCATACAGCCCGCGCGCCCGGGAACAGAGTTTCGTCCACGCGATTGCAAGATGCGATCGGCCATTGAAGCCGGTATGGATAAATAGTGTGATTCACGGGGAAAGTATGTAGCACGTACATTAAGTTTCTTCTCTTTTCGAGTCGTTCGGATTATCGCAATGCAGCAGCGACGAAGAAATTTCGACGTGGTGTCTGCTTTGGATAAAAATAAAATGGCCATGTGCAACGCGCTTAATCATGTCTAAGAATGAATTTGATCACTCTCGAGCGCGAATGCCTCTTTGCATTCGAAATCACTTTCGATTCGCCAAGGCGTGGCGCTTGAACCAAATCCGCCTTCGCATTAAGTTGGACAATGCAGTTTTCACTTCATTTCTCACATCGAGAGAACGATAACATTATACTATTAAAAATAATATTATTACATAATATTTTGTACTATTATAAATCATTATATATCATAGAGTTATCGCATATTAACTACTATAAAATAGTTAAATAAAATCAGTTAAATAGAATCAACTATTAATAATAATAGCATATTAATAATAATTACATAACGTTACATTATCAACAATATCAAATGTAATAATTTATACTGTTAATAATTATAATAATATTAATATAAAATAATATCAATATAATGCAAAAAATATTCTAAAAGATATCGAACTTTAAATTACAAAAACGTGAATTTCGTATTATTTCGTATTTCGTTTATTTCGTATATTTTGCAAAACATTCGATTAAATTTCTCGATGAAAATATAGAAAAAGAGAACTCTGGGAACTCTTAGAACGCAACATTGTGAATTGTGAATTGAAGAATAAGCTTGAACGAGGAAAATGAGACGCGAGTTAGGATGAATCATTTTTCGGTATCTAACACTTTATCGCCGTCTCTCCTTAACGCGTATCTGAAAATATCGCGACAGCACTAAACCAACCGACGAGTGGAAGCTAAACGAGTATCGGCACGAGTCGCAGAGTAAACCGACTATGCGTAAACAATGACACACTTTCTCGACACTCTGTCGCTATCGCTACGTCCGTTCGCGATGCACATGTAGTACATAGCGATTATTGAAATCCAAAGCCCGTATTCAGAACGCGCGGAACAAAAGGCCTCTTCTTTTTAGTAGCTCCTCTTTCCTGGCTCGTCAAATGAAACGAGCGCGTGTTCGTATCGTCGCGAGACAAAGCAGATTAAATAAAAAAGATATATGAAAAACGAATCTCAAAAGCGACAATGTCGCCAATTTTGAAGAATATTCGGTGTCATTGACCGCTTGCGCGCATACGATTTTACTTGAGATCTTTGAAGATTCTATCAATTAAGAAAGAAGAACCTCAAGAAGTAGCTCAAAGTTGCTGTCGATTACGAAGCTCTTTAAATGAAGTCAGTAAAAATCGTCATTGCGAAAAAAAATTCATATACGTGTCTCTCTCTCTGTGCGTGTGGCGTAGAATGTGGGCGCTACGACACAGCCGGGGAGGGTGCGGTGCGAGGGGAGGCGTGCAAAGGCGAGTGCAGTACATATATTTGTATGCGGCGAGAGGTGCAGCGATGGTACGAAAGAGCAACGGCTCTAGGGAGAGTCGGGGTGGGGCGGGAAAGTGCAATCTAGAGGGGCAAGAGAGAGGGTGACGCGGGACAAGTCCCGCGGCATACGCATGCAACGCGTATGCGTAGCGGTACGGTGGGGGGCTAGAGCAAGCGTGGTGGGGGTAGCGCGCCGTTTTTGAAAAAAGCGCAAGGCTTTAAGAAGGCGCGCGGTACCCCCCACCACCGAGTACTACGCGGGCAACTAGCGGCCGACATAGACAAGCGCCGCGCTTGCTCTATTGCCGGAAAATAGTACGGGTGCAACATCGGGGGCCCGCCGATCGCCGTGAAAATTCCTCCCGTTGTCGCAGCTCGGCCGAGTGAGAAGTGCATTCTCCTTCGGAGTTTTTTTTCAGAGTTTTTTACCGAGAACATATGTGAATCCAAAAAACCTATTTGAAATGTGTGATTTCAAACGTCACTTTTCTATTTTGTTTTTTCCCTTTTTTTTGCGAATATAGCGAATATATTACTCTAATTCGAGGTGTAAGATACAAAGAAACGAATACATTTATATGAAAGCAGCTTCCGTACTTGTTGCTGGCAGCACTTGTTTCTGCAAGTTACAGAAGTGAAAGAATGAGCGCATTCGTAGAGAAAGCTTGTTATATAATTCATGTACATTATATAAATCGCATTTATATATATTGAATTCTAGATTCTTTCTCTCTTTTTCTTTCTCGTTCTCCTCTATTTTACATATTTTATTTATTTTTCAAGTATTATTTGAAAGACATCAGCATTCAATTTTTTATTCCGATGTAATTGCGCACATAGTAACAAAGAAGACCAAAAAAATGGTGTTATAACATTTTGTGACGTGCATCGATGAGCTTCAGTGGTGGAAAAATAATACAAAAATGATGAAACACAAAAAACGGAAATATCGTTAATCAGTGCATAAATGTGAACAAATATTGTGTATATGTGTATATTTACCAAGTTTACAGCTAATTTTGATTGCTCAGTGGAATTTCAATTTGAATAAATTTCTAAGTGATATTTTTAAGTAAAAGCTTGTTCCTAAAATAGAGAACATTTTCTCTTTCCCTTTTTGTTTTTTAAGAAATGAAAGATAAATTTAAATCAAATACGCAAATGGCAAGTGAACATACTGTTCTATCGTATATCTTTTGAATACGCTTATTCACGTCGACGAAATGTACTTTTCTACTTTTGTTGAAGGACTCTTGAATTACTTTGAATCATATGCTATACAGCTTCGCTTTTGGTTGCTCTCGAGTGCATTTAATTCCATAGAGACACGTGTGATCAATGAAAGTTGCACTGCTCGGTCACCGCCTTGCTCCGCGTCAGTCATGATTCGCACGATAAATGTTCTCCTCTTCTACGACAAAAACTGTTCGCATTTTTTATTTGAATTCAGCTCTTTGACTTTCATATTCATTCAGATGCCGCGGCGGATGTTCATTTAAGACTGTCTTACGCGTTTCTGATCAGCCAGAAGATAATCGTGTCACGCAAAAAGTGAAATAACGATGGAAATTCATACTTTAATTTAATCTATGAATAATAAAAATATCTATAAATTTAATTACAATCTCGTGCATTATATTTTTAACCGCCACGCCGATGCGTGATATCGCAACCGTTGCAAAGGATAAATATTTCTACGAGAGATATTTTCTGCGCGCCGTCGCCGTGTGGGTCGCAGCCGTGCACCGTTACGTCAGAAAACTGGAAATGATTGACCGCAATTTTATTAGAAAGTATGCGAAGACGACGACGAGCGGCGAAATTAGAGAGGCGGATTACCCGCGGTACTAATGGAACCGTCGCTCCGGGAAGAAACGAATCGCGTCGCATGGAAAGCTGGCCCGGTTTAATTGCAGAAGTCAAACATCGTATGCAACTTTCACCGACGTCTGTGTTTATGCATTATATGCCCTTTTGCTCCGCAGACTACGGTCGTGGGGCAGACGAACGGTGGTAAAGAAAGGCGTATAATATATTTCATTAGTGGGCGCGAAGCTTTCTTCGCCGTTATTCGACATATGCTACGTCAGTCGAAAAAAACGTCTCTGTTCCGTTTGCAACGTTTCAATTTTGAAACATGGTTCTACCGGAACCTCATTTTTTATAGCAACTTTAGGCATTTTCAATAAATTCGCATTATTCGCATTTAAGCCGGTACAATTTATTACGTAACAAAAATAATTAAAATAATTATTTATATCATAAACGAGACAAATATTTATAGCAAAACAGATTTACACTTAATATGCTCGAAGCTATTTGGAAAAGAGGGATCTTGGTATGAGTATCGTCCCCACCTTCTCTTTTTTTCTTTTCTAAAACTTGATCTTAAAACTTTACATTTGTATAACCGCGATGACGAGATGTTTGTATAATAATAAATTATTTATATATATATTATACCGACATATATCTCTGCACGCTCGTACAAGTTAGCAGCGCACTAGATATATGTCGGGATAATGGAGTGCACTTTTCTTGACCTTCGCCGACATTTGCATCCGCGCGCCACGAGCGCATCGGGTGACGGTGACGGGCTCGAGAGGCGAAAAACGTATGAGAGTAGAACGAAATAAAATTTGCGGTAGACGCGCATCGAAATAGAAACTTGGACAAATTCAGCTAAACGCCGTTATCGCGTTTGCATATGTGCGAAATTAAAATCAGGTCAATCCCACCGTCCTCCTCGCGTCAAGCAGACGTACGGTATTTTTAGCTGAGTCATACGCACATACGCAAATAATAACGCGCGCGCGCGCGCGTGTGTGTGTGTGTGTGTGTGTGTGTATGTAATATATACATATATATGCATACATGCGTTATGCGTTTGCAACGTGTGCTCGCCTACACACAAGAGCGTTGCGCGTCCACCGCGGCGTATAACACGCAGCTCGAAACAATATGCATTGCATGCGTCGTCAATTGGTAGGCAAAGTTAATGGATTCCTCTACGTAGGCTCAACAAACGCAAATTTATTGGCCACGTGCATGATGCATCATGAACGCGATCCGTTATAATTCTCCCGGCTGGCCGCGAAGGAAATACGGCGGTTGCAAACACGACGGAAAATAGAATCGCAGTCGTACGACTGGAGAACTTGGAGAGCCCCTCGGACGTATTTGGGACAATTTAAGTCAAACGTCTCTTCGAGCGAGAACGACCAAATGCAGTTATTTAACATTTTTAATTTAAAGTAATTTATCTTCTCGATTGCGGATTCCCATTTCGTAAGAATACCATGATTTATTCAGAATCGAATTAGTTTCTGTGTGGATTAATAATGGATATCCAAGTACTCTATGTATTATAAATGAAAAAGATTTAGGAATTACTAACTTGGCTGCTAATGAGAGCTTCGCGATCAAGGTTTAAAATAATATATCAAGTGATTATAAATTAAGTTTAGTATCTTTAATAAACAAGAGGATATTTTTAACTATTTTAAAATTAAAATTTCCAATGAACTATTTCAGAGAAAAGGATAATGATTCACAACAACATATAAAATGTTGATAAATTTAATTTCTTTGCCGTTAAAATTTTTTCGCTATATCCGTAGGATGAAGTTTCATATTTTGCAATAGTAACTACATAAAACATGAATTCAGTCCTTAATGCAGGACTTGGTATAAGCTTGATCGATGACGGTGATATGCAAAATACAAGTTCAATATATTCTGATCTATTCAATTTAAATATCTTCAGAAAATCTATAGAGACTTCAAATAAATTATTTATATCTTCCAGTTAATTTCCTTGTGACGAAATTCTACTCAATTGATAAGCGAACGTTACGTAAATAATAACAAAATTTCTGTCGGCTTCGAGTCAATTGTGCGGGAATCGAATGTGGACGAGCGTCCGTCACGGCGCGTCACGATATTTTACGAGGAGGTTTTTAGCCGGAAGGAATTCGCCAACGAAAGGGTCAAGCGAGACGAATGGGCGCAACAGCGCGGCGATGCATCGCTATTAAATGCAAAGCGTTATAACGGTACATCCGTAGCCATAGATTTCGGCTCCCCGGTCGCTCTGATGGCCGCTTTGCACGTGCGATCGGTTCCCAGTAGGGAGCCGCACGGCTCCTGAAACGCTCCATGGAACACCATGACAATTGTATACGTAGCACACCACGCAGCCGTGGCGTCTTCGCGTCCCCGTTGTGTAATCTGGGGCAAGTTCCGTAAATGTTTGCCGCATATCCTATTACGGCACAGCATCAAGATTTAAACCAAGGCCGACGGTATTTGCGTGGTTACCGTGTTATGTAAGCTAATCGAGCATGCACACGAGGATCAAACGAGCCAGTATCGATTCCATTAAAGTTTATAACGTCGTGCTAGCCGTAGCTTTTTTCCGCGTGTTTTCCTCTCGAGTCACCCCCGCGCTTCTCCCTATGATTTTTCGAAAAATCTCACTCGAATTGTCAAAAAATTTCATCGATATAATTCAAACGATCTTGTCTCTCCATATTCTACGTAAAATATTAATAATTTTTTTTTTCTTTATTAAAAAAATTGGCTTACTTGATTTAATTATTTCATAATCTCATTGACGAAGAAAAATTTATTTTTAACATTCTGTTAAATTTTAATATCCCGAATTTTCTCACCTCTGCACTTTTCCTTGCGAATTTACGAAAAATCTCACTCTAATTGTCCGAGAGTTTTGTCAATATTCGGATGAGCTCGTCTCTCGCAATATTCTAAATAAATATTAATACATTTTTCTATTGAAAACTTGATTTAGTCATTTCATAATCTCATTGACAAAGGAAAAAAATTTATTTTTAACATTCTGAAATTTTAATGTCCCGAATTTTATCACCTCCGCGCTTTTTCTTCGCGATTTACGAAAAATCTCACTAATCTCTCTGTAATTCTCTCAGAGAGTTTCGTCAATATTTGATCTTGTCTCTGGCAATATTCTAAATAAAGTATTAATAAATTTTTCTATTGAAAAAAATATGGCCCACTCGAGTCATTTCGTAATCTCATTGACAAAGGAAAATTGATATTTAATATTAAATGTTAATGTCTCGAAACAGTTTGTGGAAGAGGAGAGGAAAAAAAGGAGGGACGATTCGATAGTTTGGTTGCGACATTCTATATATTCTATATATTCTATATATGCTATATATTCTATATACTCTATATATTATCGTACAAGATCCTTCTCGGGTTTGCGAGATCGCGCAGTTGCGGGGCTGTTAAAAAGTCGTTAACTTACGTCTTGCGCGGAGAGGACCCTCGTGGCAGCCTCAACGGGAACATTTCCGGAATGTGGATGATGATGTTGCGACTCGACCGTATTATCGCGCTTGCAGACATTCTTGTACCAGGGCAAGCCATTTCCACCGTCCCTCTCGTTTCGATATTTTCGCCACACGTGCCTGATACGCATGTTAGAAAAATCTTTGCTGTGCGGATGAAAAGAAATGACCGGCCGGCGCCTCGGACGGCGTATCGCTTTCGCAATAAGCAAAATTAGCATACCTGACGCCGAAGGCGATCCCCAATGCGATGATCAGCGGTAATAATGTCGATATGCATGCGAGCAAAACGGTCTGTATATCTGAAAAGCTGGCGAGGATACCTGAAATGCAATAATCATAAAATTCTTGAAGCGAAAGTAAAGGCAATAACTCAAATCATTTTACTAGTTAGACTCCTCTCGTACGATTATCCCGTCAAAGCTTATACGCCGTGTATCGACGGAAACGGATGTGGCAACCGGATAAGAAACGATTCTCTCGCGAACGAAGAACGTTCTATTCGTTCGAAATCTGCTTTCAGTATTTATAAGCGGAAAAATAAGAAAAAGGATAAGTAAATTTTACAAAATAAAAGAGATCACTTTCTAATATTAGCCCTCGTCGTAGCATTGCTCGAGGTTTTTTTTTCTTTTTCCACCGATAGACCTTTTTCCAGCGGAGTCTTGTCACGGTGTATGATCGATCGTAAATTTATCTGAAAAAGATTGTCCCGCTTTCGCAGCTTAGACGGCTAGATCTCTCTCTCTCTCTCTCTCTCTCTCTCTCTAGCGGACTAGCGGTCGTTTTTAAAGAGCGACCGTTTTCGAAACGCGAGAGCGCTCCGAGATGCGAGATCGAAAGATCGAGGAGAAGATCCCGTAGATCCACCCCGGTCTCCACCATCCGAATGCATAATTAATTAAAATTCGGCCTGTGAGGAGGCGTCGCCACCCACCTCGCCGCGACTTTATCGGGCTTACTTTATAACACACCTCGTGCTACTTACTGTGATCGAGCTCGTCCTGCTCGACGAGATACTCCGTCACGTTCTGGACGTGATGGTGCGGTTTGACGGTGGTGACGACCGCGGGGTCGCCCGTCATCGCGGTGGACGGATTAGTCGGGAGCGTCGTCTCGGCGTTAAACGCGGCCGCTACCACGTTGGAAGGAGGGAATGTCATCGACGTGAGATTCAGCTTTCCTGTCGCCGTTCCGTCGTACGTCGTACGGTTGCGTGCCATCGTTTCTGCCATCCCGTTCGTGCTCGACGATGCATCACCAGATGAGAAACCGGCGGCCCGAGCGAATTCTGGCGTATCGACGGGAGGATGATGAGGCGTAAGGGCGAGGCTAATCGGGTGATCTACGTTACGCGTGCGTTTCACCCTTCTTTCTCTACGATCATTCCGCTTCTCCTTTTCTCCTTCGTTTCTCTTCTACATCTTCTACTGTCACGACTGAATCCAATTCTGAATCAATCTATCGCATTTAATCGTATATGTCTGTCTCTCTCTCTCTCTCTCTCTCTCTCTCTCTCTCTCTCTCTCTCTCTCTCGCTTCGATGGTGAACTAACGTGTAAGACACACAGAAATTCCTTGCCGAGTTCAACGTATCGTAAATCTACAAGAGCCTTACATTTTCACGTACGTATATGTTATACATATATGTACATGTACATGCAATTGCCCACGCACGTCATTTCATTTGCGACGAGCTTTTCACAGAGCTTTTCACTAGATCGTTATTGCAGTACTGGATCGTCGTTCAATCACCTTCGCTTTGAATAGCGACGATGTCAAATGCCAGATTAGAAACATGGCGATGAAAGAAATTAATCTCTATCCTGATTCTTTCTTCACATTGTCAAACGTAGCTCTTACCGCTTATCTTCTTTAAGGTGATACTTTAAAAAAGTAGCGGTTTACAAGTTACATTGAAAAAGGAAAAGCGATCTTCTTTGTTTGCATTTACTTGATCCTCTTTCTCGTCCTTATCGTTTGCCTTTTCATTATTCCCATGGTCGTTTATCGTGAACGTTGTTCGCAAACGAAATTTATTCTTCTTTTTCTGGCAAATTTTGATACGTCACTGCAACAAATTTTATTTCTAATTAATTGAAAGTATGGAAATTACTTATAATTACTTAATAAATTATTTTTTCTTAAATCAGATTATAACTAGCACGACGATTTGAAAAATATAATATTTATGTTTTCAATTACTTATGTTTAAATTAAAAAAAAGTAATATTGGTAATATAAGCAATTTTTTTTAATTTATAAATATGAATTTAAAAATTAAAAAAAATTATTAGGCATCTAAAATTTTGTTTGCCTTACATATTACATATTATATTACTAGTATTCTTTTTTCTTTTTGTCCTATCTAGTTTATTAAAAATATAATCTTTTTATCCTGTCCTGGATCTATAATTTACACAGAAAGAACACTTTTGCTGGCAAATCTAAAAATTTGGCTAGATACAGATCTGATTTTGTTGGACCTTCAAAATTATTATACGATGTTCAAATTGATTGTTAGAAGATCAAACATTTTTACAGTATTATCATCATATTTAAGTATTCTACAAAATAATTTTGATGGGCCAACAAAATAATTTTCAGATCTATATCTGGATAGATCTATATCAGATCTATATCAAATTTTTAGATTTGCCAGCAAAAGTAAGTGTTCTTTCCGTGTAGTAAAATAAATTAAAACTTCAAAGGTCGAATCAAGTGTCAAGAGTTCCAAATAACAGAACATTTAATTAACTTTGCGTCGACTCTTCGATCGAACTCCAGCTCAAAATTTAATCGCGAAGCTACCTAACATTTTCGCAAATGCAAGTTTAGGATTTAATAATCTCTCTCATTAGAGAGGGACTTTCGTCCGACGACGACGAGGAGTCGTGTAGTACGAGCAATTTAAGGAGGCCATTATTCGCGGGAATTTTGCTGCGGGAAATTTGAGAACATCTTGTACAGGCTTGCTTTAAGATTTCTGTAAGAGCTTTATGTAAGCTGTAAGCCCCCCATCCCTCCTCCCCTACGATTATGCTAGTGCGATATACGTACATACGCGAAGCGACACACCGCGAAAATCATCCAGGCGACGATCTCTTGCGGGGCCGCGCCGCGCCGTCGTCGCGATGGGTATTCGATGTACTCGATATGCTATGTAGCGCGCATAATACCGCCGCCGCATGCTACAATATATGCGACGTATGGTGTATGTATGGTGGCCTCGCTTCGGTCTTGCAAAGTGCACCGTAGCGCGCCGCGCCGGCAGCATTCTATGCAACGAGGCCAAGATACGCGGGAGATAAAGTTCAATCTGGCGTTAAGCGCGGCCTGCCGCATCGACACCCCGTGACACCCCGTAAATTAAATCCCATTTGGAAATGCGAAGTAGGAGTAAAAAATTAACGCGCGTTTCTCCTGAAGTACCTGATATCCGATAGCCGCGGATGATTGCAAACTAGTCCGTCCCGCCGATGTCCGAAACTAAATGCGCGAAATTATTTATTAATAAAGGCGTAAAACACATAAGTGCAATTTTGCTCAACGAGATATTACCGAATATTAACATCGTTATAATTTTATCAGAATGTGTGTTTTATCGGCTGCTGCATTTAAATATCGTTGTGCTCTTTGGAGCACATCAGCGCGGAGTAGGTCAAGTCGATATAAAAAAAAAATGCTACAAGCCGCTACTGTTAAAAAAATACTTTTATTAGAGAAAAATAAAAATTTTGCTATGAGGAAAAATGTACGTATGAATTTTTTTTCTAAGTGAAGTGTATATGTATTCTGAAATACACATTTCTAAACGCTTAGAATCTCTCCGCTACCTATCCCCCCCCCCCGCCCCGCGTCTAGTCTCGCTCGACTTTTAGCTGAAAATTTTCATAAAGAAGAAATTGTCCTAAAAAAGTTTTACGAGGGATATCGCAATGATTACGTAAAGTAAGTTTTCCGGGATTTTGTTTCGCGGCAGATTGCATCTTCTAGAGGCGGAGATACGGCGGGGCACAGGCTCATAAGTCAGCTTCTCCTTCCGCGGATGACGATCCCGTCTTCTGGCAAGGCGGTCGTTTCTCATACGCCTGCATCGGTGCAATGTCCGATGAAAAAGGGGGGAATGAGAGAGGAAGGGAGGAGGAAGAGGAGGAGGAGGAGGAGGAGGCTGCAAGGTTCAGGATCGCGGTTTAGGTGAAGCTGTTCAACACGTCACGGCAGCTCTCTTCTAGATTCTCCTGTTTTTAACTCTCAACTGGCTGCAAGGCGTCCACAACATGCGATCGTGTCATTAAAACATTTACTTCGCAAAATCCAAATTGCTTGGTATAATTATCCCAATTAGTCGGAAGGAAATTCTTCGGTATATTCTCCGTTCGTTATCTATCGCGCTGTTATGCAATTTGCTATTGTGCAATTTAACTGGATGTTATTTAACTAAATGTGTAATTTAAAACGATAAATGTTATAATTTTTGTCTTGGTAAGTATAATAATGGGAGAAAATGAAAAATAAAAACATGAACCAAGACCTTTATTTATTGCTCTCTTCTTTTTCTCTTTCTTCTTTTCTTTTCAGTGCAGAGAATTCTCTTTTATGTCATAATTAAACATTACATAATACACAAATTATGCGCTGGAAAATTATATTATTTTTATATAATTTTAATATTCCCTCCATCCTTTTTCTCTATCCTTCTTTTGTATCCTTTTAAAATTTCAAACTATCACGCAAAATTCTATTCTATTCTTTATAATTTTCTATAAATAATAAAGTTAATTTTTAGAGCAACAATTTATAAAAAGCAAATTTATGTGTAAAGAATATTACTTTGAAAGATTGCCTATGTGTATATTTTTGCCTTTTTAAAATCTCACTTAATAGTGTAAAACAACAATAGTGCGATACAAAAAATTGTATTATTTCTAAACTAATATTTATTCAATATTCATCTCTTTGCCGTTGTTCTGTAATTTGCCTTTTTTTAATAACTATTTTCTATTATTCGACATTTCAATCGTACGCTCGTATTATGCTTAATATTAAAAAAACACAACTTTTAAAATGCAGTTTCATCTACGTTTCTATCACGCGCATTACCGAAACTACGTGTAAATTTATGTAAAATGCAATGCTACAAAATATATTTACATCAATCAACCGCCGTGAACTTTTATTTAGAACCAATCGCTGCTTAACGATGATTACATAAGCCAGGACTCCCGTTTACACGCAGACGTCGTAATCGGAAGAATTCTTTTTAAGTTTATTCGCTGCATTGCTTCTGTGACCTTAGGGAATAACGAGTCTTTGAACTTATGTCTATCGAACGTGTCGTGCGGTTCCATTTTTTTCACGTAACATCCAGTGGCCTTTACCAAAGGAACGGTCGCGAGCGAGTGTCAGAAACGCATATGGTAAACTATATTCAATTAGAATCTACTTCCCACCGATCGAATCGTTTAATTAATCGCACAGAGAGATGAGGGTGCTGGTCGACGAGGATCCGTTAATGCGGCTACATACCAATTACGGTTTCCATTTTCCGGCGCGGAGCGATGCATCCGAATCGTACACGGCCCGGATGAAGACGAGAGACGAGCCGGACTCGCGAAAAGCCGGGAGATCCGGGGCCGCGATAACGATCGTACCAAACCGATGGGTCCAGGTGTCGATCCGGGGACAACGAGATACGGGAAACTGCACGTACACCTCCGATCGAGCTGCGATGGACTTGACACGGGTCGCGAAAGGGAGGCTGCGAAACTGCGAGATGAGAGCGGAGCGCAACCCCCGGTGCGCGCGCGCAGCATCCCCGGAAGCAGCCCGGCTAGATCAAGGGGTAGCCCTCGGGACCGCTTACTAACGTAACTTCTCGCGTCGAAATAATCGAAATAATCCGCGTCCCTCGTTTCCTCGATACTTATTTCCGCGTTCTGTCAAAAGTTTAGAATAAATATTTTTTTGTTAAATAAAATTTTTGAAACTTTTCCGTCCGTTATCTTGGAACTAGAATTTAATATTTTATTTTCTTCAAATGAAATTTACATATATTTTAGATTTCTTTTTCTCAAATTATTATTATCAAAGCTTAAAATCGAGGCCCGGAATTATTGGTGTTAATATCGTATATGGTAAAAAATTATATAAATATTAATATTATTCAAAATAAACTTTTAATATATCATAAAATATTATGTAATTTCTAATTTTAAATATTTTGTTATTTATATTATTGTCATCTTATGTTTTATCGTATTTTTGAAATAGAATATTTATTGAGTAAATCTTAATTATTCTTAGAATAGAAATTTTATATATTCTTCTTTTATATTTATGTATATTTATGTATTTATATAATTCCAATAATAATATATATGCTATGTCACATTCATTAATACTGTCGGTCTGTTGTTTACCGTATCATAAAGATATTTCACGAAAATATTACGAATAAATTATAAAATATTGAACTATGCTCTTTTATAATTCCCTCGATAAAATATTTATATTCTTTGTATACATTTAAAAATATTTTAGCCAAAATTATTTATTAAAAATATACATTATTTAAATTTACATTTTCTTGAATATTTTTAAGAAATCATATATCAATTGTCTCTCTGTTGAAAAATATTAAAAAATGAAACTTTCTATTTAAACTTATCAAGAAAGTCAATTCTATCTACGAAACAATCAGCGAACAAGAGGAAGTGCATCGGTATCCGATTTTTAGAAAATCCTGCATCAATTAATTATAAAAATGAAAAAAATAGAGAGTTCTCGATTTTAATCGGCACATGCAGATTGTAATTTTTATTTAAAAAATATATGCAACATATGAAAAAAACGCCAAAATAAAGTTTAACTGGTTTCATCTTAAGCCTACTGTTACAGCTTTAATTTTTTTCCAAATTCTTAATCCCCGGGAACTCTCTTCGATCATTGTGGGGAAAAAAAGCTTACGAACCACTCGAAAGGACGTACGGGACCAGCCAGATTCGAACTCGGGACTTGCCGGCTGCGAGTGGGCCGCTCCCACGCAACTCGGAAATCGAACTGCTGGCGACATCTGTCGGCGCGCCTCGCGAGACACGTCGCCAAACTCGCACGCCACGCCAAAGCGGAGGAAACTCGGAGCTTCACTCCGCGCGATACTGGCACGATACGGGGGATCGCGCAGGATGGCACGCGGATAGTCGAGAGGGAGATTTTTTTACATTTATTTATATTTCTCGCAGACGCGCGCTCCCTCGCGAGGTCCTGCGATGGCGTCGACTTATATCAAGGACGAGACGGGTAAGGATCAATTGCTCGTTGCGCCGCGGACAAGCGTACCCGCCGCCCGCGTTACGCACCGGCTCTAACCTCGGCGGTCGTGTAAACAAGTGTAAAACGATCGGTCTTGTGTAATAATAGATCGTTCCTTTCCCCATGTGCTATAGTTAGACCGTCAACCTTTGGGAATCCTCACGCGTTTCGAACGCCGCGGCGTGTCCCCGCGGCTAATTCCCGTTCTGAAATTCTTGCACTTGTGTTAATTAGACACAGTATCTTTCTTTTTATTTAATATAAACACTTGAAATGTTTTTGCAGTTATAAACGTTTAATGTTTTCGTTTTGTGCAGATATGCTCTAGGTATTATTATAATTAAAAACGTGTGATTGTTATTTCAGGTACGTTTATCCCGGCGAGCCAGCGACCGGATGGCACATGGCGTAAGCAACGACGTGTAAAAGATGGATATATTCCTCAGGAAGAGGTTCCATTGTAAGTAATCGTGATATGTACTTAAATATCTTAATATTCCTTGA
The DNA here is from genome assembly GCF_055798465.1 of Pogonomyrmex barbatus. Taxonomy (NCBI): domain Eukaryota; kingdom Metazoa; phylum Arthropoda; class Insecta; order Hymenoptera; family Formicidae; genus Pogonomyrmex; species Pogonomyrmex barbatus. The sequence continues at coordinate 9,151,903 of NW_028297160.1, forward strand.
TGATTGTGTTTTATATTTTCTATTGTTCTATTATGCCTTTTGCAGATACGAAAGTAAAGGAAAGCAATTGGTAAAAAAGCCTTTGTATCCTGTGGGTGCCAGTCCAGAATTTATAGCTGAACATAAAGCCAAGTTGGAGGCTCTAGCAGCGAAAAACAAAATAATACCTGGTGCACAAGCAAAAACCCAAGAAGGATCCAAAAAGAAGAAAAAGAAAAGTAAATCCAAAACTATAGAACCTGTCACTGAAGGATTGTCCAAAATTACAATCACAGAGCCTGAATTTCATAAAGAAGCTCCAACTCACACTGACAAGATACTGTCTGTTACAAAACAAATCACAACAAATAACGTAACTAAGGAGAATTTAAATGCTACACAGAAAACGACTGATCCCCAGAAGAGATTAAAAAATTTACGTAAGAAGATTAGGGAAATCGAAGTGTTAGAGGATAAAATCAAAACTGGTGCTCTGAAAAATCCTGATAAGGAGATACTGGACAAAGTCGCGCGAAAAACAGAGATTTCGAAAGAAATAAAGAGACTAGAGGCTGCTTTATAAATCATGACCAGTTAAAACTTTCACATAAATTTGTTGAAGAATGATATGGTTGTAAACCAATGACGAGCATATGATCCTATTACATAACAAAGTAAATCTTGTTCCTTTCGACAATTACGTTATAGTTTTAATATTACATCTTGCACTCATTTTTTTAATTTATTTATAGTGCATGGATATTGATATATATATTGATATATATTGATATATACATTTATATATATGGCGATGATATTGATTGTCTATGACAATCAATTTGAACACACTTGATACTTGATCAAAGGTATACATGTATCTATTACATATATGTATATAAGAGAACTTACGTGAAAGTTTTAATAAAAATGAACGAAGTTAAGTAATTCTTATTCTCTCTTATGATTTAATAAGGAAAAAAAAACAATTTTAGATGGATTTATATTAGCGGTCAGGATGACCTAAGAAATATGTAGACATCTGTGAGAGTGTTTTAATGAGAATTATGCATTTAATGTGATAAAATCAATTTGTAATATTTATAGCGAATAAATCCAGAATTATATAAAAATAAATATATGTCGCGCTTTTGAGAGAAATAAATGTTCTGACAATTATTATCACATAAGTTTTTGTTAATAATAAGTTTATTATATCAATAAAATTATAAATTATTTTATTAAATATGTAATTAATTTTTAGCAATTAAATATTCATAAATGTGCATAACTCTCCATATTAATTTACAATGCATGTTATGTTGTTTACAATTGAAATTAATATTCATCAATTAATATTTATCAATTTTATAAGTAGAATTAATTATCAACAAAAGTATAAGTATAATAAAAGTTTGCGTGATGATGTTATAATATAAAACGGTTTGTGTCTTGCACATTATTAATAAATAAGTTCAGTTTGAAGCACTTGAACATTCATTAATACTTAAAAAGAAATTAATAATTTTAAATGTATATAGTTTGAACTAGCAAAAATAATGTCAACAGCACATGGTGTTCCCAAGCGGTCACCCATCCAAGTACTAACCATGCTCAACGTTGCTTGACTTCAGTGATCGGACGAGAACTGGTACTTTACAACGTGATATGACCGTTGACGAGTAAAAAGCTTTCGATTCCATCTGATATGGTTTGAAATAATAATATACATATATAAATTTTTATTAGGATATTAAGCTGTGTCTCGAAAGAAGAAAATTATAATACCAAGTTATAATTTTATTGAAGCTATCAATATAAGATTAAAAATATTAAATAACGACAAATGTGTTAAACTATACCAACCATTAATAAAAATCTTTTCTTTTTATCTTTTATCGATTCTGTAATTAATGTTGGTCTCGCCTCGAGTCTTACATAGTTCATGTAAGATGTCGTTTAACATCGCAACCCTTCAATTTCACAAAGAACCTGAATGTGTTTTTCGTCAATGATTGTTGATGCTGATGATGATCACGCGTAGGGTCATCGCTGTGGTGATATATAAAATCTAAAAAATAAAAGAATATATACGTTAATAATAGAATTGCAATTAAATCTGTGAATCTCTTTATTGAATACATTAATTTTTCATTATGTACGAGAGGTGACAATACTTGAACTTTATATCACAGATCAGAATGCCGGATAAAGCATTGAAACTCTTCAAGCTGATAGTGCATCAGAAGAATTTCAGCGGGGAAGATCTGATCATTAATCCGAAAGATTACCCTGGCATAAAGACCGGCGATGTCGTCGAGATTTATCATCCCGAGGATGAGTTCAGTCGCTTGCTATTGCAAGTCACCTCCTTCAAGGAGGACCTCCAGGGTCGCGAGACCATCAGCGTGGAGAATAACGTAGCGTCGATGTTTCAGCTGCGCACTTTCGCCGACGTATACATGAACATAGTAAATCCAGATGATGTGGCTCTTGATTCCATAGAATTGACCTTTAAAGATCAGTATATGGGACGTAGCGAGATGTGGCGTCTAAAAAACAGCTTGGTATTGCATTTTTTTGTTACATTTCTTACCGAGGTCTCTAGACAAGATATAACAAGAATTTTTCTTTCTAGGTGAACACTTGTGTATATATCAACAAGAAGATAGAGTTTTGTGGTGGTAGTATACGTTGCCAAGTGTATGAAATGTGGTCACAGGGTGATCGCGTTGCTTGTGGCGTTATAACGGATGATACTAAAGTTTGCAATTTTCTAATACGTTATTAACAAAGCTATTATTCCTGTTATAAAAGGAAATTTTATTTTTAGGTAGTATTTCGATCTTCTACAAGTATGGTATATTTGTTCATTCAAATGAGCTCCGAAATGTGGGATTTTGATATACATGGGGATCTCTATTTTGAGAAAGCAGTTAATGGATTTCTGGCAGATTTATTTCAAAAATGGAAGAAAAATGGCAGCAATCACGAGGTTACCATAGTACTGTTCTCGAGGACATTTTACAATGCAACTAATCTGGAGGAATTTCCAAATCATATGAGGGAATGCTTGCAACAAGATTATAGAGGGAGATTTTATGAAGATTTTTACAGAGTTGCGGTACAAAATGAAAGATTTGAAGATTGGAGTAATATATTGGTACAATTGCGCAAATTATTTACTGATTATCAGAAAATTGTTTTGGAATATCACCAAAAGCCAGGTGTTAACTTACCTAATGCAACAAATTCTACTGCTGCACAAGGCAATTTTCTGGAAGTCTTAAATATGTCTCTGAATGGTAAATATTAAATAAAGAATGACCAAAACGTTCCATAACATTACATTTTGTAATTTATCCATTTTATACTTAACTTTATCCCGTGATATTTTTATAGTTTTTGAAAAACATTATCTGGATCGCAGTTTTGATAGAACTGGTCAGTTGTCTGTAGTAATTACACCTGGAGTTGGAGTTTTTGAAGTGGACAGAGAGCTGACAAATGTGACAAAACAGAGAATCATCGATAATGGTGTAGGAAGTGACTTGGTGTGCGTTGGAGAACAACCGCTTCATGCAGTTCCATTATTGAAGGTGCTATAAATGCATAGACATACAAATATGCACAATTTATTTATATTAAAATGATATTTATATTTGATTCTAGTTTCACAACAAAGATTCTTCCATCAATGCACCAGATGATTATAGCATGCCTCACTGGATAAATCTCAGTTTTTATTCCACAAACAAGAAGATTCCTTACTCTACGTTTATACCGCGAATAAAGCTGCCACAAAGGGTATCGAGACATCCGACGGATAATGGAAAATTGCATTGCAAGACAAGACTTCTGCAAGAAGATCCAAGAGAATGTCTGCACAATACTTTATTCGATTATGATGCTTATGATGCACAAGTATTTCAATTACCAACAGTTCATACTTCCAGGTAAATTAACTAAAATATATTGTCCTTTAATTATTATTTATTCCCGAACAATTTTTTGCAAGGTGACAAAACATGATATTTTCTCTTTTCTTTTTTTTGAAAATATGAATTATATATCTTTGAAAGAATTATATATCTGAAAAATAGATAAATCCAATCATTCTATTGTCATTTCTTTCTGCAGTGTACAGAGAATAAGCACTAGGACGAAGAAAACAAGCGTGGCGTGTCTTGAAACCCATAATAATGGCCAATTGTTAAAACTCTTAAAACGCAAAATGTCGGATCCTGATATACATCATCCTCCACCTGAAACACATTCACCGCCGGTTCTTGCATTACGAAGTGCGGCAATAACAATACCGCACAAGACAGATGACGATAATATCGAATCTAATGAGGATAGAACTGGTGAGCACAAGTATGATATCAATGTCTATGTCAAATTGCATTTATTACATAGCTGGAATAATTGCATTAGGTGTATCCAGGACGCCAGTTAAAAGTGATTTAACCGACTCAGAGATATCTCCGCCCTTTAGACCTATTGTTGGAAGCGCTGGTAGCCCAACAAATTCAATTTCTCAACCAACGAATATACTTAGACCTGGTAGGGCACTAATTAATCCTTTCGATCCATCACATGTTACTATTAAACTTACCAGCAATAGACGACGATGGACTCACATATTCCCAAAAGGTAATTATAATATTAGTTTTACAGTTTAGTTTCTGTAATATACAATCGATAAATGTGTGTGTGTGTGTGTGTGTGTAGGGGAGGAGTGAGAGAGAGAGAGAGAGAGAGAGAGAGAGAGTGTGTGTGTGTGTGTGTGTGTGTGTGTGTGTGTGTGTGTGTGTGTGTGTGTGTAATTATAAATATATTAAATGCCGTATTCATATATAACAATCAGGAAATTGATCTCTCCTGCACATTATTTAATATATTAGATGCAAATAACAAATTTATACGTAAAATTAATTAGAATTAATTAGAATTAATATCATTCTATAGGACCTACAGGAGTTCTAATACAGCAACATCACTATCAAGCTATTCCAATGCAGACTTGTTTAGAGTCACAAAGTGAAGCTACACCATCGACAGTAAGCGGATCCCCGATGGAAGGGACGAATAATTCAAATCAAATTTCGAGATCAGCATCTCAAATAGGATTTCAAGATCGTTAGTATTTAATTATTAAATTACAGCATCCTTAAAAAATATAAACAATATAATAAATAATAAATTTCATGTTTTTACAGATATTAAAGGAAAGTTATCGCGATCTAATCCTCTCGCAGCTAATGGAGATAAAACTGCGAATCCTTCGGCTATGGCAAATAAGAGTCTTACCCTCTTGTGGGGTGCCACTGGTGAGCAGGAATGGACACCTGCTCTAACAACAGGTTTGCTTTAGTATTTTTAACAATTATTTAAATTTATATTTATATATTTTACAGGAAATAATGGAGGTATTATTGATATGTCCAAATATTTATTTAATATATTGTTCTCTATAATTACTTAGATTGTCGAGAAGATCAATGTGATTGAGAGCAATTTGAATAATTTAAAAAAGATTATTTATTTACATATTTATAAATTTAATATTATTTTACACTAATAAGCTTTAAAAAAATGCAACAAAGTTATCGACTTGGCGTGATCATCGATAAGTTTACAGACTAGACAAAAGAGAGAATTCCTGAATAATCCTGAATAATAAGATCTGAAATTATTTGATATACATGAATAACAAGTTATTTACATTACATATAACACACATATATAATTCCAATATATGATTCCAATATCCATAAATTATATAACGCTTCCTGCGTGTATTGTGCTTTAATCACAATATATTTGTCTTAAAGTTTTTGATATAATTTAAATAATATAAATATTGATGTATAATAAGCAGGAGTGATCCTGTGGTCCTGCTTCAAGTTGCAGTACGGCTCTGAATAATCAAAATTAATTTCCTTTCTTATTGTGTTTTATATTATAAATCTTGTATTTACTCCAAAATGTATACCATATTATCTTCAAATCAAATGACTAATCGATAAAGTTAGAGATAATAGTCGGAGCAGATTTTGTTAGAAATCACTACAGATTTGCTCCTGTTTATAGACAAAATAATAGTTAATGAAATTTTAAATTTACATTAAAATTATACTAATTTATATTAATTTAAATTAATTTTATACCAAATGTCAGCATCAGAAAAGATAAGTCATAATTGATAACATTTACGAAAGAATGAAAATACTTGAAAGCTACGTCTAAAAGAAATATATAGGACATCGTTTATTGTACTCATAAAAGTTAATTCTTCATAATTTTTCAATAATGTCCATCTTTTTATTCATTTATAATTTCGCATTTATTTTATGCGAGTGAAGTAGTCCTTTTTTTTTTTTATAGTAGCTTTGCTTAATTCAATCTTGCTCCAATTACGCTCTGTTCTCATAGAATCGCATCTCTGTATCATTGGATGATCACATCCGGATTATACATTTCGTACATCTGCAATATATTTTTGCAAATAAACGAAAAAATGAAATATTTTCATTCTTGAAAATATCCAATATTTATTTTCACCATTGATCGACACGAATAATGTTATTTATTTCCATGCTATGGTACGTCTAATTGGGATACAACGCTGGACGCATTGATACGTGTATGATGTACAACTATGATGTCACTTACTGCTGTTTTACAGCAATCATAGGTTAGCGCCATACATTATTAGGGATTGATCCGGTTATGGTATACATTTGTTTATTTATATTAGGAACATTAGCTTCAAGTAGAAGCGTCATTAGTTCTATTAAGCCCTTCATCAATTCTTCATCATTTTTTCGCCGTAATTGTTTTACATGTTCTAGTGCATGTATAGCAAGAGTTTTCAGAATTTTTAATCATTTTCTTTTTTATTTTAAAACAATATAAAACACATATTCTCTCTCCTGACATTTCAACCTTTTTCTTTGAAGCTTAACATCTTCGCTATATGCAGCTTTTGTTATTGCACAGATCGCTGCTTTGTTCTCTATTGAGCATTTCGCGAATCGCACTTTTGCTGCCAGATTTATGTAAAATCTATATTTTCTCGTATTATTAATATTGTTTTCTATTTATTATTTTATGTGTTTCCTCTCACTGACAAAGCGTGCTACAATATTAGCTTTGGTTCTTCACATTTATGTTAAGGCGTACCTACACTATGTAGTTGCTTATTACATTATATTCTCTCTTTTCTGTAGATCTAATCGAGTAACTTTATTGCACTGAAGTATAAGGAGAATAATTCGTATCTATTTTAGACCCATTAGTTATCTATTGTGTTATACACGTGACTTAATAATTCAAAATTGATATATCACTATAGAACATTTGTTATTGAGCACATCATGACTAATAATTGTTAGATGGCATGCATTTAAAAAGAGAAGGTCTTTAATCTTTATCATATATTAATTACAGCATTTACAAAACAGGAGTATTGGATTGAAGTGTACAATAATGTGCCTTTGGTAATTAAACCTATTGAAAGAAAACGTATTCAATATGATAAAGATTGAATTAAATATACAGAATGCTCCAGAAAATTTTTAAATAGAGATTCTTTTGTGTATGTAGACAAATTTCTTTCTAGAATTTCTTTCTAGCTTAGATTTTAAGAAAATATAAGATTTCTTAAAAAGATATAAAGCTGCTATTAATATATATATATATATATATATATATATATATATATATATATATATATATATATACACTGGAGAACATTCTGTGTAATGGAAACTATTTATCAATAGTTTTTGCCGAGAAACAGAGCAAAAACATCTTAAAGTACTGGTAAAGGGACATTGAATCGGCAGTAGATTCTCGATAACATAACATTTTTCAAATATTAAAATTGAGAAGCTGCATTTTTTTATAGAGATAATTAATCGGCAGAAATGAAATTAAACAAAAATGAAATTAAACGAAATTCAAAATAATCATCATTGGCTCTGTGATTTTTATAATTTCTATTCATTTTTAATAAGTATCTTATCGAGCATCTATTCTTTCTGACTATAAGGAAGAAATAGATATCAAGTAAAAGAATTTAAAAAGACGTAAGTTAAAATTAAATTAAAATTAGAATTATAAATTAGAACTTATCTATTTCTTCTTGCATACATAAGAACGAATCTTTCATCTCTGCAATTGTTTTAAAATTTTTTAATTCAAAATAGGAGTTGACTGGAAATCTTTGACAATTCCTGCGTGCCTACCCATCACTACTGATTATTTCCCAGACAAGCGAAGCTTGCAAAACGACTACGTCGTGTCGGACTACAATCTCCTCCCGGATGATGTTAACGCTGACTTTGCCCAGCAGCGAGCGATATATAAAAAACCGCTCACAACTGTGGAAGTATTTAAAGAGCTAGTTTCACAACGCTTGGCCCAAGTATAATTAAAATACTTAGTTTTATTTACTTTTATATGATTGTATTTACGTTTTAACAACTAATCACAAATGTTCCGTTATTTAGGGTTTCCAGTTAATTATTCTACCATCAATCAATAAAAATCAAAGCAATACTGTTGGCAGCAATACTGCTCCCGCGATTAGTACGATAATGCGCGGCAGACAAACCGAGTCCGAGCCTAAAGAAGAATACCTGCTTAGTATCGGAAGGATTTTTCATAAAATATCACTGTTCGATAATTCTATAACGGTCACGAGATACCGTCCACGGTAATTATTATTATTAATTAGAAATTAAGTCTACAAATTAATTCATTGCAGTGAAATACATCTCTTCTTGGCTTTTGCATTTGTTTCTTAGCCATATTGCAATTTTTCCAAAACTTTATATCGTCTAATTTACTTGAATTTCTCTCTTATATACAAAAATCCTTCTGAAGTTTTTTAAAAACTTTTTGACGGATTTGCTTTGTACCAAGAAGATGGACGTAGAATTCATACTATGTTCATTTATAATAAAGTACTTTTTAAATAATTATCAAATGATAAATATTAACAATAATTATGTTTACAGACATCCTTATCCACCTTTCAATATTCATTATCAATATCGATTTCATGCTCCGCATCACGACACATACGAAGTTTCGTGGGTATCTTTCACCACGGAGAAACTCGAGACCTATAACTGGAATTACTTGGATCATTACATTTGCACACGAGGCCATACTGATTTTGCTTTAGTGGAAGTGAGTGAATTTTTCCAAAAATCTGATTCTGTACATTATTGAAAAAATATTAACTTTGACATTTTATCTTTCTAGGCTCTTAAATATTGGAGATTTCGAGTATTTTTGTTACCATATAATAATTCTGCGACCCGCAAAATTTTGGAGAATTCGCCAAGATGCGACATATACACTCCGCTTAGTAATGCCGAACAGGCGTTATTAATGGACGGCTTCTTGCGTTTCATCGAGTGGTGGCTGAATAAGATACGACGGCCGAACCCCAATAAAAATTGGGTAAATTTTTCTAATTTTCTATACCTGCATAGAAAGATAGATTTAATAAATTCTAAATTATTAATTATTTGTTAGGAGTTTTAAATATATAATAACGTAATAAATGATGAAAGACGTTCCAAAAAGCAGTTGCATTATAATAGCTAAACTTTATATATTAGAAGGATATTTTGCAGTTATCATCAACAAAATTTTTAAATTTTAATTCGTTTAATTAAAAGTAATTTTTAATAAATATAATATATATATAATAATAATAATAATTAATTTTTATATGAGATTTTTGTGATTGTGTAACACTTGAACATATGCTGCTGATATAAATCTTTTTGGGACATCCCAATTTATATTTATAAATTAATTGCAGTTATTCCGTTCTACGTGATATTTATTTAAACTTGCTTGATAGTTTTTGTTGTAAATTATGCTGTTTGAGGAGATATACTTTATATTTTTTTTTATTTCGGTATTTGAATAAAGATGCAAGAATCATGTTTTACACATGACACAGAATATAAAAAATGTATAAAGACAAACTCTTTTTTACGTGCATTACTTTCTACGAAAAAATGTGTATATAAATTGCCTTTTTCTAAAATATCTCCTCTATACTATACTTGAATGTTGCATGCTCACATTTGATTGATTTGCGCAGATTTATTTTAATGCTTCTGTTAATTATTTATACCTTATTAACTTTTGAATTGCGCAGTTTCTGTAAGCAGTATTTATTGTAGTATATATACATATATATATATATATATATATATATATATATATATATATAATCTTATTAGCAAAATAACGATTTCTGATAAAAATCTAATTCTATCAATTGTCTGTAGATAAAGTAACGCTGTATAACATGCTGGAGAAAATATATACGAAATTAGGATGTACAGTTAGGAAATTAAAAGGAAATGCACGGCTTTTGACAAAGTTTTTTTTTTTTTTTTGACACTTTGCATTAACGTCGGCCTATAACATGTACAATAGCAACATTCAGCAGTATTAATTTACTACTTTTAATGACGTAATACTTATATCCCTATACCTATACTACATATATACGATCGTTCCGAAATACATATCAAAGTACTTGTTGAGCGTTGGCAGCAGATCAAAATCACGACTACAAAATCACAATAAGTCTCTACTTTTATGATAAATAGAGATCTATAAAATTCGATATTACATAGATATGCGATAGATAGAGACTTGTAGCTGGAATGTTTGTATGGGGAGGGGTTTTCAGCATGATATGTTTCAGAGCCCCACAGCTCTAGGTGGTGTCCCTCCAAGAGATCCTGCCTCTCATTTGACCAGACGCAGGCACAGCACGAGCCTGATATTCCTCACTAACCAGGTACATCCCCCCTTCCTGTAGCCTCGATACACTGAGTCCAGCTGTTGGGATCCTCGTTTACACGAGCTTCCGACTAGTTAATTATGAGCGGTATAATAAAAGAATATTTTCTTTTTAAACATCTTCGACTCTCTACTATCATACTGAGTATACATCTCCGATTTAAATTTTTTACAAACGAAGTAAAATTGCACCAGGGCAGACGATTCTGTGGAACAGTGAAAGGAAGATCGATCGAAAAATTTAGAAAAGTTAATTCCGATTTTAACTTTAATTTTAGTTAATTTTTAATTTCATTGATTAACACCGAAATAGCTCGTCGTGTTTTTAGAATTGTAAAGTCTCCTTTGACTTCGATATGAAATAATCCTTACTGGTGCAATTTTACCCCCCCCCCTCAATTCTTTTTCACGGCATAGATGTATTCGAGTTTCTCGATAGAATCGCTTCTTTGATACGTGTTACTTGGAATGATCAGGCCAGCTTACACAATACAATATATATAATCTCACGATAACTGTGATCGTGCTTGATATATTTTTGCATTGAATGTGCATCTATGATTTTTAGCGAGCTTAACCGTTATGCGTCAGATGTTACGATGTGTTTGATTTACACTCTACTTTTCTCATTTCTACATTTATACGAACGAATACGCCTCGTACGAGGGTGACACTTCTTAATGTTGAACGTCACATTACAGTTAGATATACATCCTCACGATATCATCAGCTTAATCATTACCATTCACAGTTACCCATACGTCTCATCATACTTTCCAGACCAATCTAGTCGGCAGCTCTCCTTTCAGGGAGCGACTCGGGAGCAACCGCCTGCCGGAGAAACCGAGACCAAGGTTTGAATATGCCATCTACCTTGATGATTTCAGCATTGTTGCTTTGCGCCAATCTTTAACTGCGTAGTTTTGCGAACTCCTTTTTTTTTTGTTATTCCATTTTTCTTTTCAGTGAATTATCCCAAAATTGGTGTGTCGATGGTTTTTATTCTTGCTTGATTTATCGTGTGTGGCGAATGTTCGACTCATTGGAGCGAGACACTTTTACATCACGTGTTGTGTTTAATGACTTATTGATCTTGTTATGTATTTTCATTGATTTTGTTATATGTATTTATGTTTGTTATGTAAGTGTGTATTTGACAAAAGTATGCTTTTAATTTAAAGATAAAGAAGAAGCAAGATATTCGGAATACCATTCGAAGTGACAAAATATATAAACATGTATATGTAAACATAACATGATGAAATTTAACACTTCACTGGATGTTTGACTTTATTTCAATACGTATGGGTATATTAAACAATTTCAGTTTCTTTTCAGTTTAACATGATAACTCCATGCTCTTGCTAAGAAGCACAATTAAAACAGGACGCACCGGTACATTTCTCTGACATAAGCGGTGTTCTTGGCTCCTACTATCGTGCATGCCTTCCTTCCCTGGTCCATGGTTTTTACAATACATTCGAGCACCTTTACATGTTACATAGCGAATCATCCTTATTCTCCGCACTTTCGTTCGGTGGGCTTTGATAACAACCGAGCCGCGACACTTTGATTAATATCCTCTCGATGTGCAAAAGGTGCAACGCATTAGGAGGAAAGCGAGGGAGTTTAAGGAAGTCCCCCCCCTCTCTCCCCCCTCCCCCCCCCCCTCCATAGTTTCTGTACCTTTTAGCTTCTTTCATCTTTTTTCTGTTTGTTTTTCGACTAATGTCCGGCCTCAGAGAGCATACATACACTTTGTGCCGAGATGCGAAAGCTTAAATTTAACAGCAACACTGTATCTATGCTCTGCGCGGCCGTCTAGAGCATTTTGGTACTGAGTGAGGGAGTGACGGGGTTGTTGCTCCTCTGTACAGGAGAGGCATGTAGTGAATACCGCTGCGGCTGCCCGCACGTGCCTCGACACTCCTCGCCACGTGCCAAACAGGTTGGTCTCATTCTCTTTATTCCTTTCGCAATTCAGAATTCAAAATACCAGAGCTATTTGTTTTTAATCGTATTACTTCATAACACGTAAATGTACAGGTTCTGATCTCTCAAATTTATGTCGTCGAGTATTCTTTTAGTCTTGCTCGCTATTATTCCTTATGGGGGTAGCTGGATGTATGTGTTTTTTTCTCCTACCCTTTTTTTTTTTTAAATATTTAACTTACACGTTAACATTTTTCAAATTAATTGAAACGTATTGCACGTATATTAATAAACGAAAAAGTTATACATTTTTAAAAATATATAACAAACCTTATCCTATAACATCCTATAATTTCTGTGTGCTTTTTGTTTACAAAATAAATCTTGAATATATATAATTTTTGAATTTCTAAAATTTGACTTCAGATTTATCATCGTTGATTTCAAAAGAAATAGAATCCTATAAATCTAATATATAAATATATATATTCATCCAGTAAAAAAAATATGCTTCTCAAAAAAATAAATACATAAAAATACACAAATACCATGTCATATTTTATTAAATAAAAGACTATTAATTAATGAGCTAATTTTTCCATAAAGAATATAAGGTTTAGATTATCTATAAGTATCTGTGACTAAAACAATACTCGATAACTGAAACAAGTACTATTTCATACGTTTCACGATTTAAAGATTTGGCAAAATTAAAATCATGAAGATTTACATAATAATGAATCTAACTTGAATAACAATAGAAAAGGAATTTTTTTTTGTAAAATTCTTATCTAATTTGCTGTGAAGTGATTTGCTGTAAAGATGACACAAAGTAGAATCATTTTCGCTTGTTTTAGATAGTGTTAACATATAAATTGCTTTATTCTGCCTTTTCTTGTACGCATCGATACGAATAAGAACGTTTTTCATTTTTACACATGATTACAGATCGGGTTCCAAGGTAATGGATAGAGGACGTGTGTCACCTGCCAGCGAAGCCGTTTTACCATTGTCGCTTGAGCAACAACAGCAGGATCATTTCGACACTAATGACGACAGGTACAAGAATGTTATTTGCTTTGTCAATAAAACGCATCAATTTGCTCGAGTGACAATTCGTTTAAAAATATCGACATTTATAATCAAAATAATTCATTTGAATAATTCATTTGAATTGTCCTCAGTAAGTTGCATTAATTATCTAGTGACTTATCATAATTTCAGATAAATCTTTACAAAACTTATGAAACGAAGAATTATTGATTTTATATATTTATCATAATTTATATATAAAATTAGAGAAAAAACATTTCTCATTTTGTTCAGTATTAAAAATAAGCAGTAAATCTTCTGGATAACGGCTTTTGCCGTTTTAATTCAGATATATAAACATTTAATATCATTATAGAATTGATTACTCACGTTTACAGTGCCAACATGGAACTGACCAAAATAAAAAGCAATGCGACAAATGCAGAAATTTTGGAAGCCATGAAACATCCTCAAACTGGTGTTGGATTTTTAACGCAACATCCTTCGCTTCCTAGCCAAACGTTTGTTAGCGCCGATGCGATCCAATGGTTGAATAAGCACATAGAAGGCGGCATGGGAGTGGAACAGGGTATTAATGTCATGGAGGTAAAGATTTTATCTATTGACATAGTTTGTAATTTGAATGTAATATCGATATATTCACTTTTATTATCTATTTTACAAAATTCTATAAGACAGAGATTAAAATAAAAATGTATCTTCTTATATCATAAAAGTATCTTTGGCAAATTGAATTCTACTGAAAAAGAAAAAAAGTATATTTTAATTGCGCATTTTATTTAAAGTTTTATTATAAATAATAATAATTTATTTTTGCGCAGGGAATGATTCAAGACAAATTGATATGTCACGCATCTGGCGACTTCTCGAAATCATTTATTTTAGGATTCTATTTGTATCATATTGTGCAGGATAAAGAAAATCAGAAAGGTAAATAGCATGATTGAATTTTTTTAATTCAAGCTAATGAATTGAATGATTCAAGCTAATTTAATTGAATTTTTGATAATAGTCGCGGACTATTCTGCTCCGCTTGGGGATCTGCAGAGTTTCGAGAACGAGTGGGTGGAAGTGGAAATGCGACCACCGAAAGGATGGTGCGAACCAACGTCTTCGACAACAGTATCGACTTCTATGACAATACCCAGTTGTGATACTATCGATGAATCTAACGTTCCATCTTTTCTGAGAGAGAAAATCGATTTGACTGAATCAGTGGATGATAGAAGTGCAACAAGTAAATATGCTCGTTTATCATACATATTATAACATTTAAGTATTAAAGTTAATCTTTAATTTACAATAGACAGTTTAAATCAGATATACAATTATAAAACAATACCATAATATCGTTTATCAAAATGTTCATAGCGATGTAAAACAAGTCACTTCATATAACTCATTTTCTTTCAGTACCGTTATATAAACATACTCATCTTGATATCGATATTAATAATAAAAGCGATAGGATTGAATGGGGTCACTTAAGGTATCAGTCCATTTACAAAGTAGATAATTCCTATGAACTCGTTGCACAATGGGTAGCATCATCCGGCAGTATAGTGGCCGATCTGGTAAATAATTTATCTTTTATTTTTCCGTGAAAAAATGATGATGCAATCGAAGCACTAATAATCCATTTTTGTAAGATATTCCTCTGGCAACGCAAAGCTCAAATGTGCGGAATACAAATGGTGCCGATTCCTAGTGATTTATTAGCGCTGCCATATACCCTGAAGAGCGATCCCCTCAGAGGTCCCATTTTTATTCCACTCGACACAGAATGCTTGATGGCAAACAAACGATATCTCTTCGAAGGTTCGTCCTAAATTAATTCGACTGTATTATCAATTCGAAGAAAAATGATTCTAATTGATAAAACAATAAATACAAATTTGCAGAATTTCGAGAAGATACATACGCGCAAAGATTGTTTTTATTCCAAGAAGCAATTCTACAAAGATTTGGTTTCATGCCATGTCTAGTCGAAAACAGTGAGAATGACCGTCAGTACGTTCACATCACTGGTAATGCGTTCATATTAGTGCCATCCACTACGAATACCCGATCACGTCCGCGAACCGGTACCAATGTCGTACGGCGGAATACAGGGCAAAAAAGATACCCGGTTCATCCAGACCAGCCTAGTCCGCATGAAGCATATATTACTAGACACGTCGGTGGAAAGAATAAAGACGATCATAGCATAGATAGAAAAGTGAGTGATTTTATCGCATATTGATTGATCGCATATGAATGATTGAACTTTTATTAATTAGTGATAAGATTCTGATCTAATAATAAGAGTTTCTTTTGACATATGAAAAAAAATATTCAAATATATTATGATGGTTTAGAGCCATTCGCTTTTTTTCAATGGCATATTTTTTGAAAAAAGATACATTGTATCATCTAATAAAATTATTTACAATTTGTTATTAATTTTAGATGGGCTTCTTGTGGTCCTGGAATCATATGGTCAGCCGTAAATGGAAATCATTGTCCCTTTCGGCGGGCGATGAATTATTTCAGAAAAAAATTATACAGGATTTTCGACACTTCTGTTCCAATGGAGATAATAGACTCAAAGAGTTCTGGGAATCTTGTTGGGAGTTAAAAGAGAAAACTTGTACAAAAGCAAAATAGCAAGATATTGTTTCTTAATGTTATTTGTCTAGATTTATCATTAATAATTTGTATAAATTATCATTATCATCGTCACCATTCAATCATTAATTCATTAAAAATAAAATCGTACCGCTGTTTATAAAGTATAGTCTATGTACAATTTTTATGTAAGCAGGATAATGAAAGTATGTATAAATTGTATAAATATTATTTAACTAAGCGAAGGAATTTATGTAAATTTTGTTATCAACCAAAAGTAAGAAAAACTAGAATATTTTTAAAACTAGTCTATTTTGAACTGTGGAAAAAAGAAGAAAGAATTAAAAATTAATCTTTGATCATTTGTTATTTTTCAATTTTAACTTTCCCATCTAAAAACCTGTGTTATATTCCATAATTTTTTATATTTTTGATCAAAGTTTGATTTTCATTTTTGTCATTTCGGAAAAAGGAAACATACAAACATTAAAGTTAAATATTTTAATAAACACAATTTCAGAATATTAAATTTATTTTATTTTTCCTCAAATAAATCGATTTCTAGAAAACTGTTTAAATCACTAATTAATGATGAGAGTTTGTATCAGGTTCTCTCTTCACTTTACACGTCAATAAACATATCCAACACTTCAAAGGATTCGTCCATTGTTCTCCAAAAAATATAGCATCGAATTCATTATGAATGAACGTTCATACGTGGATGGCTTCTCGAACGAGTAATGACATTTCCATAAAAACATTTACGCGTGATTGAATCGTAACAAAGCGATTATGTATCACGTCGGGCATAATAAGTGAAATCAACGACTTATTGCCAAAAGCATGCGAAAGAACGATGGTCAACGATACCAACATTGACAGCTGGAAGATAGTTGGATTTGATCAAAGGGAAATCGTCAATCATAGTGCGCGTTTCGGCGAAGATGTAACTGCGATTCAAGTGAAAAACTCGTGTTCTCGACCCGAAATCCGTTACATAAACCCTGCCATTTATACGGAGTCTGTCGGCGAAGAGGAATTTGACAGCGATCGCGAGCAACAAGGTCGATGCAAAATTTGATCGAAAATCTGGATTTTACAAAAATCTATTTTGAGATTTTTTCAAAAGACTAAATTAATCGAGTAAACACAGTAGTAAAAATAAATAAAAAAAAAAACTCTAATTATTATAGAATCAGCGATTTTTATAATTTTTATAATTAAAAAAAAAATTAAAGTTTTAACAGAATCTTATCTTTTCTTGATATCCAAGAATTCAATTTCTCTAAATAAATTTTCATTTTAATGTTTGATTTTCTTGGCAGAATGTTGTAACGGAGATTCCAATGCTTCGGCGATCGATCTGCCTATTGTCGTAAAAGATACAGCGAGCGATCATACGAATGAGGGGCAGAGCACTTATAGGTGTTACAAGACGGGATCCTTTTCGGACGTTATGCCTCTCGAACAGTCCATATCTCAGTCCACAATCTCGTCCACGCGAATGGAACAACGATGCAAGATCGGTACCTTGATGAATATTGATCAAAATAAGGCAACAAAACAGGAAAAGTACGTTTATTTCATCATACAATTTTTCAATCGTATATTCAAAGCGTATATTCAAGAATAAACAGAGAGAAATAATTTTACTAAAATACCTAAAAAAAATTTGATCAAATTTAAAAATAATTTCTTTCGGACTCTTAAACACAACGATAGGGCCGCAAAAATGTTGAATATTCCAATCAATCAATTTAAACATCCTACATAATTTTTTTGATGACTTAAGAAAATTATTTTCCCATCTGACCAAATTTGTGGCTACTTCTGGAAAAAAAAATTGTTTTCTCCATGTCGCAGGCACGTCGCCCTGGATGATCGCCAAGGCGCACGAATCTCCACGACGTCGGTCGATTCAAATGTCAGCGATCATCATCAGCCCGGCAAATCCGATCTCGGCAAGAGGATCGATCATTCGGAATGGATCCGCAGGAAGCAGGAGGTTGCGCAGCGGACGAAGGAGAAGGAAGAACGCGCCGCGAAGAGGCGACAGGCGGAGGAGGAAAAAGCCGCGCGGGAGAAGGAAGAGAAAATGCGGCTGGAAAAGGAGAACTTTCTCAAGTGGGTGAAGAGGAAGAGGCAGCAGGAGCTCGACAGGAGAGCGGTGCTCGAGAACGAATTGGAATTGCAGAGGCGCGTGAAGGAGCTCGAGAATAAGCTCGCCGACGCGAACATCCAGTATCTTCGTCAGTGGTTTCACAGGAAGCAGGCGGAGCAAAAGGGTGCGGCATACTTCCGGCATAGCCTACCAAACAACAGAGGGTTGCGACAATAAAAATTGCATATATATATATCTCGTTGTATATATATATATATATATATATATATGTATGTATATATCTTGCTTTTCAGCCCGGCGTAAGGAGCAGGAGACGAGGCAAAAGAAGATGGACGAGGAGCGCGAAAAGAGGCTGGAGCAAAGCGCAAAAGCGTACGAGAAGTGGCGAGAGAATTCCAAGAACAAGCCCAAGCCTGCCACGCAGGGGCTGCTTCGTACGTAGAGAAAAATAATACGATGTGATAACAAAATGGCCAGTACAAAGGAAAAAAATGAGCACAAGCGCCACTCGCTTGTGGGGGATGATTCTTAATTACATCTATAATCATGCACTGACAATGCAATTAATTAGTAACATGTAATTAAGGGTCGCTCTCTGTGGAACATTTTTGCGTTGCGATAAAGATAATAACTACTCTTGTAATTGCAACTAACGAGCGGGGCAATCCCGAACGAATTAATCCCGAGTCCATTATATAAAGTGAGAATGATCATACGTGCCCGCGTTTGCTTTGCGATTTTTTTTTACGCATGGAAAGCGAATCGAATATCTTGAAGCAAATCGACGCGTTACTTTACAGCTCATCAGAAGGCGAAGCCAGCGTATATAAATCCGATTCCTTGGCAATCGATCGTGGAGATCGACTCCGACGAAGCGCAGGAGAATACGCCTTGTGAGAAAAAAGAGAACATAAATCAGTTGAAGATGAGCGACAGAAAAACGATCGCGGCGCATCAATGATCGCGACAGGAAAAATCTATTCGATGAAACGATTTTGTGATTTTAAAAATGAATCTGAAATGCAAAGTGAGATACAAGAATCTATAGCGTAATAATTAAAAAAATATTTCCGAAAATCTCTTGCAATTAATGCGTTCAATCTGCTCTTGCGTTCAATCAATCGCAAGTTTCACAAAGTTCGTTTGGCGTCGGTCACTGCTAAAATATTTAATTAGCAGAGTTGCAAAATAAGAAAGAAAATTATGCTTCCCTGCTTAATCCTTGCAAAGGGAAATTTACATTTCTACGTTTCCTGATAAATTCCATCTTCTCCCTTAAGGCGGGTCGAGGGTGCATAAGGGCAAGACGATAAGATGTCACATTTCGATATATGTCAATTTGATTGAAGTGACTTTAATGATATAGGTTTGTTCACACGTTTAATGACAACCTGTGCTACATAATACAAAGTATTTGATTATAACAAGACAAAGCAGACCTCGTGACTTTGTAATCTGTATTTTTTTCTCTCTCATTCTCTCTCTCTCTCTCTCTCTCTCTCTCTCTCTCTCTCTCTCTCTCTCTCTGTTTTTCTCTCACATTCTCTCATAAATAATTATCAAACTATTACACCGTCAGCCCCTCTAACGCGAGAAGAACACACCTATTACTTCGTAAACCGTTAATTGTGTAGTACGAGAAATATCGCGTGAGAGCTTCTTTCTCTCTCACCTCATCTATTTGCCATACGTAAGACACATTATCTTCCTTGGACAACGACCCTCCCTCTAAACAATGTCTCAGCTGCTTTCGTTCACACACTCGTCACCAAAAATTATATATACAATATACACAATACTTGCGTCCTTACAAAGCGCGGTATATTCCTATACCGGTGTAATTTACAATCGAAAATGGCAAATTTCCGACGATCGAGCAATATCGAGTCGGGAGAGCAGGATGGGCGTATAATCGTTTCTTTTTACGTATATGCGTACGAGTGTGTACGTAACAATCATATAAGTTAAGTATGCGGTAAATATTGCTTTTTGTACATTGTATTCCTGGTATACACATGTACACGTAACTTACAGCTTAACGCTCCTTATTCTTCACATAACGCCTCGCTGACCGTTTTCGAAGAGGGAAAGGCAATAAAGCAGCGATTCGTGAAGATAGTACACAAGTATATATATATATATATATATATATATATATATATATATATATATAAGTATATATATATATATATATATACTTTTTTCTTTTCTAAGGGCGGCGATAGTACCTTCCTTTGT
This sequence comes from Pogonomyrmex barbatus, assembly GCF_055798465.1. NCBI lineage: Eukaryota > Metazoa > Arthropoda > Insecta > Hymenoptera > Formicidae > Pogonomyrmex > Pogonomyrmex barbatus. The sequence goes on from NW_028297160.1 coordinate 9,172,679, forward strand.
CCCATTAAACGCAATTATTCCAAGTCGACCGAGTACGCGGTCTCGTTAGTGTCGGTCCACAATAAATATTTAATCTTTAAGCCGTAAGAAATTGACCAATTGTAGTCAAGTATTTTTTTCATATTCGATTATAATTGGTCAATTTCTTACTTCTTAAAGCTTAAATCACCTATTGTGGACCGACACTTAGGGCTTCATTGATTTAATTGATACCTATGTCACGCCGAAAAATAAATATTTTGTTTACAGTTCACGAAGTTCTATTGCAACTTTACAATATACATATACGGTAGATTCCTTTCGATCATGTGTCACGATTCTGGAAAGGTGGCTTAGAAGAAACCGATGGGAATTTCTACATTTAAATTTCATCTCTTTAAGATTAGCAGTTATCTTTCCTTAAAAAAAAAAAAAAAATACTGTCCTTTTTCAATTTCTTCTTAAAATGCAGCAAATAATTAAGCTCGAAGAAGGCACAATATAAATTTGCAATATATCTTGTTTCTTACAAAACTATCTCATCATATAAATTCGCAGCGAGAAATACAGAAAGAAATTAAAAATGTTTAATTCTTATAGATTGCTGATTTAAAAAAAGCAGGAAAATTTATTATAGATGTTGTTTAGCAAATTCTATTCAATTTCTTCTAATTCACTTGACATTTTACAGAAGATTATTTTGATAGAGATCTTTTTCACCCGTCTCTCTCTCTTTCTCTCTCTCTCTCTCTTCTCTCATACATTATAGCAGAACGTTGCGACGAAAATTCCGTAAAGACGATCCTCGAAACGGATATTCTCCGTGAAAACGAAAGAAATTCAATACGAAGTAACATCAACGACATACTAGAAAAATATCCGCGCAGTATATCGGTCTCTGTGTATGTGTGTGTGTCTCAATCTATATTATATATATATATTTATTATTATATATTTGTGTAAATCTTTAAATCTTCGATTTTATATAGGGTGCATCGCGTATAAAAATCTTATTGAATTCTAATACATATATATATATATATTTTTTTTTTATATATACAATGTATGTGTACGTGTGTACGTGTAAAGATTTATATGTATTTCTAAAGGTATATATATATATATATATATATATATATATATACACAAAAATAAATAAATCTTTCACGTTTGATTTTTGACTCTACGGAATTTTTTCACGACTGGGCGGGAGGGAAAAGTCAGGGTGGACAAAAGATTTATGATGAATAATGTATGTATTGCGTTTGAGTCAATTGCTTATCGTAAAGAGAACAAAAAGATGTATTCTGATTTGACGTTTTGTATTGATAACTCTAATTTTCGATAGATTTCGCATGATTCTCGATACACATTCGCGACATTTAATGAGAAAAATCGATTAATCATAAAAATATTTAACATTAAAAAGAGTCATAATTCCAAGTTCAAGCTATATCATTCTCCTTGTGCATAATTTTACGACTGGATGGATAAGCCACGGGTAATAAAAGTCAATTAACACAGTTTATGATCATGGATTGAATTATAAAGTTCACACGTGTATTCCTGAGAAGGGTGGCGTAAAAAGAATTAATAAGTGTTCGAAAGAACTTCGGAGTGATCGCGAGACGAGATTAGGGATTTGCAAGTTTAAAAAATAGATTCCAATTACCCTCTTCACAGTTCACTGATTTTCTACAGGGGTGTCTCGTGATTGCGTCATCGCCCATGCGATACGATCCTGAGGGGCACTTTAATCCTGTAGGGCGAATTGATTTTGACCAGGCCATCCTCCTCCTCTCTCTCTCTCTCTCTCTCTCTCTCATATACACATACTTCTCTTTCTCTTGCTCTTTTGTTACCGTTTGCTGCATCAATATTGTGAAGTGAAAATAAGCACTGTACAAAGAGAGTGTACGGACCCGATGCATAGAATGAAAATTGAAGATGAAAAACGAATGAGCGATTGGGTAAAAATTGGGATGAATGTTAATGTGGAAAGGAACAAAAATATATGATCTTGCTTTTTCGTAATAGGGGAGGAAGCTGACGCGAGACGTGTTTCAAGAACGACAAAGGCGAGAGGGTATCTCTCAAAAAATGGTGTGAGTATCTCGGATATTTACATATGTAATAAAAGGGAGGCATAAGAGTTGATACAATCTCATACAAGTCCGGTAAATTGTGCTAGAGATACGCCCGAACTAGAAAAGGGCGGGAGGAAGGCGAAGGACACGAAGCTATTCGAAACACGTTCGATTTTAGCAGGGATCAATTGCGGACTCGCGCAAAGAACAACAGAGAACAGGGAAGACAACAAGAAAAAGGAGAAATAACGACTTTTTTTACAGACACGAAGGGCGAAGGGGAAGAGGGTGAGAGCGGGACGCATCGTAGGGGGGGAAGCCCAAAGGGGAGAAACTCTCGATACTCGAAAGCCCGTGGCTTCACCCTCCATAAATTCTACGTGCCAGGGAGAGGAAGCTTTTCGTTAAAGCTGAGCTATCGGCACGGAGTGAGCATCCCTTTAAAGGGAATGAAGGTGTCCGTGAATCGCCGCCCCGAATGCCGGGAGATATGGGCATATCCGTCTTAAATTCTCGAGTGCGTAGCTGGTTCTCTCTCTCTCTCTCTCTCTCTCTCTATATATATATATATATATATATATATATATATATATTCCTCTCAAACATCATTCTCTCCCCTTTCCTCGCTGGTCACCCTCTCGTGTAGCACATTCGCGCCCGAACCAATCTCCGCATCCCACCTCACCCCTTCCCATCCCGCTTTCTCCCTCGCTTCGTCCCTCTTCTTTCGCTTTCATTCCTCTTGCTTTCGCGTGCCAATTCTCTCTTCACCCTTTCATTCCCTCCCCCGCCCCTCCCTCGCGCCCTTCCCTTTCCGCTTTAGAAATGTTGCTCGAGCTTGAGAGACCGAGGGCGAACGCGCGATGTTGCAGTTCGACAATATAAATGGTCCGTATTTTTCACGCCAAGAAACAAGAGTGATGACGAAATAATTAAGAATTCGAAAAATATTGCAGGCCAGACGTATCGAAGGCTAAAAAAAATTTTTTGATAAATAATCAGAGACAATAGCACGATTCATTACAGATTTAAATAATAATGAGAATCACGCGATATATATTTAAAATCATCTTACGAATTAAAGCTCCGCAAGGAACAATCGGTGAGAAAACGGAATAGATTAATGGGGATAGCAAGGGAGAAAATTAAAATTAAAAACTAAAATAAATACGAAAGAGAGTCAACTCAATGTTAGTTTAATATGAAAAAATGTGTAATTTGTTCAATAAGAATAATAATGATATATAATCATGGAGATAATAATAATAATAATAATAATAATAATAATAATAATAATAAAACGTAATGCTAGTAATATGTAATGTTTGGCATCGTTATGTGTGTTTGCATCTGTACAATAGTCTATTTTCTGCGGCGCTTTCGAGTTTTTTTTCCCGTGGACTTTCGCCACATAACATTTCGAAATTAACGTATTGTAGATTATAGCGAGTAAAGCCTATATCCTCTCGTCTGGCTGGCGGACGCGAGATAATAATGCGGTAAACCAGCAAAATTGCAAAATTAATCAATAATAACGGAAATAATAGCCATAACAATCGGCGTTGCGATGAAGTGAAATGGATAAATGATAGCGAAAATATATTGATTGCGATAACAATAACTAAGAAACAAATTAGATTACAGCGATAACGACAGCCACTCCGCCGTTCTTAATTATTAGCGATCATAGTTAACATACGAGAACAATCATATATATTCGTTTGTTAGAAACGACGACGCACTTTCCCCCGCGCAACACCTCGCACAATCGCATTTTGCCAAGGTGACAGCCTATGAATTAACAAAGTCTATGCATATTTCATTATCACGTAGTTTTTGACGAAGCTCCTCTTCCCAAAATATTAACGCCTCCGCGTAAAACGAGATGAACTTCTTTTTTTTACATTCATGCTGGATAATAAAAAAAAAAAAAGAATAAACGATAGGAAGATATCGCTCGTATTTACAAAATTCTAAACCATATCTCTTTCTCATATCAGAAAACGACGAACGGTCTGTGACATTTTGGAAAAATTAATAGACCGATTCTCTTGGATATGTAACGAATCATTTTTGTGACAGGACATATCTCAGAATTATTTTCTTTCATCTTCGATTTTCAGAAGAGTTTTCGAATATTCATTATCTTTTTATCTAAAATTTTTAGATAAAATTCGAGATCGTTATTGATAACTTTTTAATTTATGATATTATATATTTTGATTATTCAATGCCGCATTAAGTTTTTATTAAGTTAAATTTATTGTTAAAGTTTTAATTAATTAATCGCAACTGTGTACGCGTGCGTGCGTGCGTGCGTGTGCGTGTGTGTGTGTGTGTGGTGTGTGTGTACAAATATCAATTGAAAAACGACACATTATATATATTGATGTCTTCTTGAGATTCGGCATGCCACATCACGCTTTTCAGTTTCGAACCTAAATAACTATCCAAGTAGAATAAAAAATCATATAAAGATCAAGATGACACCACCATGATATCATTTTGACGTCATCTTAATATCTTTATATGATTTTTTATTTCTATCTTGGGTCCTTTTGTTCGCTGAAAAACCCACGATTTGAAGAAGATACAATGGCTTGGAAACACATTCCTTATTTCGGTCGCGAGAGAAAATAGGACTTCAAAGTATTTAACGACTAACGTGTAGAATAGCTACATATTGTATAATACGTATGGTAACCCAGTCAGTCGTGTCTATTTCCATCCCACGGACAGCGAATTTAATTGAACCGAAAAACGCATTATCGAAAAACTCGGTGCGACGTCTTTTATTTTCGGAAATATGAAAAATAAGCCTCTATCAGGTCACTTGATATGATTATCGTTGAAGGGGTGACGAGTCGCGAGCCCTCGCTCTTTCTCTCTCTTTCTCGGGGGTGCGTCGACTTCATAAAGCTGACTATGTAACCGAATTATAGTACACAGTTAATTGTATAGATAAAAAAATCGGATTCTGCCCGTTCACAGAGAAGCCTCGCGCTTCGTTTTGTCGTATTTATTGCCAAAGATGTCCACGGGGCAGTACAATTTACAATTACATAACAAAAACTTTACACAGTTCAATATGTGAAAATCATAAAGAAAGTATTACTCATAAAACGCAGATAGAAAATATATCTCTCTTTCAAAAAATAGCATTAAATCTAAATTTTCAAAAAAAAAAAAAAAAAAAAAAAAGAAAATGAAACGCAAAAATTCACATACTGTCTGTGTCAGGAGGAGATGTATTAAATAAAAGAAAGAGAAGAAAAAAAAGGAGATATAGAAATTTGTATACCTGCAATAATATATGCTCGTTATAAATTTTTCTTGAGATCAAAGAGATAAATAATCAAGTAACCATGTAACTTCGATTCGTCCCTAATAATTTTTGCGAAAGAGGCGAGAAGTTCAAGTCGACTTGCGTATCGCACAAAAAACGTAATGCAGGTCCTTCCTATTTACACATATACATTAGGCTTAGCGTATTTAAAAAACGGCTCGCGAGTTTGTTAGTACGGAACAATTACTTTTGGTACTGTTCAACAATCGATTTCTCGAACGTTTTTCAGGAATGCTTCTTTTAATCCTATTACTGATTCTCAGACGTATGCTGCAGAATTCCTTCTTATATTAAGATAAGATTTTCTTCTCAAAGTACAGCAATTTCATCAAGTTCATTTTATAAGACGTTCTGAAAATCGATTGTTTTCCGTTACGATTGATATAATGGTCAAGTATGCTTAAAGATACGTATTACTGACAAATTATACACTATTTTAAACTAGAGTTTTCAAGGAACGCCACGTTAGATGGTCGGAATTGCTGTAATTAAAGTTATTTCATTGTTATCTATCGCATCATTTGCAATTGTGGAAACTTCGGAAATTTCCTGTAAGAATTTGACTTCTATTTACACACCAAACGTATCTTCATGGTCAGTTAATTTTACAATGCGAATAAATGAATTTAAATGACTCACGAGATATGCGGCGAGATCATTGAAAATTGTTAGACGTAAAGATAATTCGATGCTAAAGAATATAGGAAGATACTAATGACAAAGCAATTTTACTTGATTTGTTCGAACATTCGAAGAATACGCGGATCTGCTCTTCGTTAGGCGTTAATTAAGCGCGATTCTCGAATTCTGGAGTTGCCTTCCATCCATCGAGCGCTCGTTCCTTCTCGCAATTTTCATCGGTTCGCTTAATTAAGCTTAAACTAGTTGTAAATGAGCCGTCTTTGACTTTTCCTTTCGCCTCTCTCCTGTCACCGCGGCGCGATGGAGAGAGAGAGAGAGAGAGAGAGAGAGAGAGAGAGAGAGAGAGAGAAAGCGCGGCAATGCGAGGCAGCGTGTCTTTCGCGATGAAATGATATGTCTTCTTACGCATCTAGAAAGGATCGATAGGTGCTTCCTTCGCTCGTCCTTCCTCGTGAAACTTTTGATATTCCTGTAGGGCATAGAATTCTGGCGCTTTCCCGCGGCACACGTGACAACAAGTTAGGACCCGTATAACACTAGAAACTAGACGCTATTAGAAAGTATACATAGCTTGTTACGTATATGCGTAAGCGTAGAACACACGGACGAGTTATGTCGAGTTAAAAAGGATTACGCTTCGGCGATCAATATTTCGAAGTCACAAACTGAGGCGAAAAGTCAAAATGAAGAGCGATGAACCTTCGGGAGTTAACTGATCGTGAGCAAGCACAGACGAGCTTGAAACAACGGACCGATCAAATTTTATATATACATATATACATAATTTATAATTTTACAAATATACATATATATTTTATATATAGTTTTTTTCTAAAATTGAAAACATCGTAGATGATAGAAAATATACGAAAAAAAAAAAAAAAATGTACAATCGTATCAAGAGCAAAGCTAAGTAAAAATAATCTTGTTATATATGTAGTTATATTTTAATATCGTTAAGCTAACGAGAGATAGATCTTCGATTAGACTTGATACCGTTGATACAACATTTCTTTTTTCATTTTTTTTTAACATTTTTTTCTTTTGCGTCGATCACGATTGGTACAATCAGTAAGTATGTTGAAGGTTCAACAACGCTTTGAGAATATCGAAAATATTGATCCTCCAAAGATTTCTATGAAAAAAAATTGGGCTATTGCCGTATGAAAGAATCCGTCGATCTCTCGGTGGAATTAAAATTAAACTAGTGCAGAGGAGAGCCATCGAGATATCTCATCGTGTCGTTTCACGACACAATGAGTCGCAAATGAGTACATTCGCTCGATCTTCCTCGCGTCTACGACGCTGCTTTACAAGAGGCCTGTATTTCACCGCGCACTTATAAGCGCCGAACGCAGCTACCCTCCTTCTCTTTCCCTCTGTTCGTTTTCATCCTATCGCTCATATCCTATCGAACATTTTTTTTTTTCCCTTGGGACGAGAACGAAAACCCCGATAAGCTGCGTTTGACGCCGGATAGGGGCATGAATACGATAGCCCGAGACATTTTATCCGGGAGTTATTAACGCGTTCATCAAGCATCGGCCTGATATCGCCGACACATTAGTATTCCTAAACGTTTGCCAGATATAAAAATGTAAATTTCGACCATATCATACACGCACGCACACATATACATATACATATTTTTTATTCTCTCTCTCTCTCTCTCTCTCTCTCTCCCCCTCTCTTCGCATGCTTCACGAGTGTGTGACACTCGGGTGGTCGATCGCTCGGATTCCCCTAAACAAAGCACGCGCGTTCTCGCGACGATTCGGTCGGTGTACAGAAAGGCACGCAATGAAAAGTTGGAAGGATATCCAGGAGAGACGGAAGCGTGAGAGATGTCTCCCCCACGTTCTCCGTGCTTTCTTTTTTTCTCTTTCGAGTGTCCAAGTTTCCGCAGTGCTTGGAATGTGAGGAAGCTTTTCGATCGCGCGAGGGGCGTCCGGAAAACAGCATTCTGATCGTAACCAGCTGTCGAATTTTCTCCTCGAATTGACGCGATTTCGTGGTAACGTCGATCTTCTCGAATGTGCTTAAACGAGACTATCTAACGCAAAACGAATAGAAAAGATAATTGTAACAGGGATTCGCGAGGCGCTTTACGCACGTTTATAATTCGCAATGGATAGCACTTCTCTTGCGCTTAATATCGCAATTAACGGTATTGAAGCTTAAAGGCGATATCGATGCATTTTATAGAACTAGACATCATACGCAGATATCATAAAACGATCTCTTCGCGCATTCTAGTTGTATTACATCTGAGAGAAATAAATGTACAGAGGCAAACGCATCTTTCTTCGCACAAACGCACGCACGCACGCACACACATACAAACACACACACACACGCGATATACACGCACATCCATCGAGTAAATTTCATTCGGATCGCCCACATTGCATTTCGCTAGAGCATTTCGCTTGCGAACTGTTACTTCGTACGTGCGATCTCACAATGCGCTATTATATTAATTTTTTGCAAATTACATCTGGAGATGACTATCGAGTTTTCACAGCGATCACGTATTCGAAATTCTCTCTTTGATTATCGTGAGAAATTGGAACGGAAGTTTACTTGTCAGAAAGGAGCGTATTGAAAAAAGAAAAATAACGTCAAAGAAATTCGCCAAAACGATGCGCATTATATACTCCTCAAATTTTATTAATTTGGAAACATAATAAACTATCTTCAACAATTCATATTTTTGCCAATAACATACGCTATCTAACAATGTATACATGAACACTCTAAAAATAACAAGACTAATAAACAAATCTTCTCAATTCTCCTGACACTGATATAAAAATATCGTGTAAATTAGGAAGCGTTATATAATTAACTAAAAGCACACAACTTAGTCGATCGCAAAATCCGATCTGTACTGTAAGCGCTTCTACGAATGTGAATCGCGAAACATATACATTTTTAATTCCAATTGAAAAACTCAACATATATTGAATAAAAATTTCTCAACCGTGAGATTATATCCGCATTCCGTATTTAGGGCGTTCGCTTATTCTCAGAAGTTCTTTCTACAATCATTAATCCTTTTTTTATCGTTCTTCGAATGTTTTGAAACATCTAGACCTCATTTCCTAGCCGGTTGCTTTTGCTTTTACTTATCGTAGGTATGTTTATTGTTTAAGAGATGTGTATATAAAAAAATATGAATCGTCTCGTTTCTTCTATTAGAGGTAGATACGCAGGAAACAGAAGCGATATTCTTACGTTCTTTTTTCCACTTTTTCCCTTTTTTTTTTTGTTTCTTTTCGGGTGCACTTGACTGGTTTTTTTTTAATGCGCCAGGTCGTCTCTCTCGCGGTTTAAAAGCAATCCTCTTCTCCGCAATTCACGCGTTATTCAAAAGTATCGCCTAAATCAGCACTTCATGAAGTGCACAATGTAACAATCTTACCACACTGTTAGAGCACACTTAGATAAAAGATAACTATGATTAATTGCCGCAAGAGAGAGAAACAAAATTTGGATTAAACACGAACCTACAGATATTTTGTAAAATAGTTACGTGGCATCTGGTGCAATAATCCAACAATTTCTACCTACGGCACTTAAGGCGCCAACTAATTTTAATTTTACTTACATACATTTCTATTATATAATAAAATAATTAGCTGGTCTATATATATATATATATATATATATATATATATATATGTGTATATATATATGTATATGTATATATGTATATATACTACAAAGACACAAGAGCCTATAACAATAGGAAGTTACAATTTTTCCCTTACCTGACGATAAACACTTTTTTTTTTATTGCAAAAGAATTAGTGTTCTACATTTGGTTAAGTCCAAACAAAACTAACACTGGTTTTGTATGCGCACACATATATGAATAAGGGTGTTTATGCAAATATATACAATTACTGAATTGAAAGACAAACTATAAAAAAATGGAACGTTAATAGAAAGTTTGCAATGTTTGCGTATACAGTTATTTATGTACATAAATTCGAGAATGCAGAGTAGCGATACAAATAATTAATGAGCGTTAAAATATTCATTAAAGCATTATAAACAAAAATCAAGTAATATCGATTTCACTTTTTCTTTCGTTTTAATAGGAAAATGCGCTGTAGTTTAAACGGAACATTGAATCTCCTATTTTCGTCGTTTTCGCTAAATTGCTTTTATTGCATCTCGCTATTCCTCTTGAAACGCAAGACGAAAAGACGCTGCACCGTTTCCTCGAGCCTGATATCTCTGCTTATACGCGACGCTCTGGGATATATAACAAGATCGTACGATCATAACCATTCCCATCACATTTGTATTCAGCCAGTCACAGCATCGTTATTTCCGATGGTCGAAACATGGTTTTGTAGTTGACCATCGACCGTGAAAACATCTCTCGCCAGCGACGTAAGCAGATGATCGAATGTTTAACGGCACAGATTCGCGTGAAATAGCAGCAACGCAACGACTGGCATTCCCGCACTAATGCGCAGTGGCAATGTTCTCGATGGCTGCGACGTTTCGCGCTAGTGTACATCGCTGGCCTGGCGTCAGTCAGAACCGCCGCTGCTATTACCGAAATATTCTCCGGCGTCACCACGGCATATCGGACACGTTCGATTAGACTGAAAAGATAAAATCATCGGATTTATAGAATTAAGTTGACACATAGAGGAAAATTGATATAGTTTTTAAAATGTTAAAAAACATCGATTTACATCTTTTGAACTCATGTGACATTGTCAAATAAAAACTCTTTTGTTCTCATGTGACATTGTCAAATAAAAACTTATATAAGGTGAAAGGAAAAGAAAATAAATTTAACAAAGTAAGATAAAGCTTTATTTTTTTCAGAAAAATATATTGTTGATATAAAAAAGATATAATTATATGGTTTGTTAAATTCAAAAAGATATTGCGACTCACCTTAAGCCATTTATCAATGCACTTTGAATGAAACTCGTGAGAACACGGTAGAACACGTAATGACTGGAGGGCCTCGAAATCGCACATGCACACAACGCAGTTAGTCTGATCGCCCTGGTGTGTTTCCGCGTTGAATTTGTAAGAGGGTAGCTGTTCGACTTCCGCGCGAGTCAAACCTCGCGGTTTTGCCTCCCCTAGTCTCTCGGCTAAGGATAGCAGCGCCTCGTAATTCTCCGTCACCGAATCCGGCGAAGATAATTCAGCCTGGTTGTAGGGAGATAGCGGTGGATTGCTGAACATCGCTCTGTAAAAATAAATACAGATCGCCATACAGATTAAATCAGTATTTCGCACGTTTCCTTGAAATTATTATGATACATAGAAACTTTACGCACAGGAAGTGTAGTAAATATCCCGGATAAGCCATGGGTGGTAACTGAGTCGTGCTCCTCCATCTACCGAATCTCGGCCGTCGCAGAATGTTAGACGTCAGTCGCCGAGATCTGTTCTGTACAATCTCCAATTGACTATTTCGCGTCTCTGATAGGAATATGGGCGGCGGTGTCGTCACTGTCGGCGTAAGAGCCGGTGGGGAATACGAATGTGGTAATGGCAATGGCGCACCAGCTGCGGCGCCCACTCTGTGATGATGATGGGACTCTATCAGTTCCAGCTCAACATCTCTCTGGAAATATAAAAGAGAGAACGTTAAGAACTGCGCAAAAATATCGTAGCATAATAAAAAGCTTTTTTCTAAAAAATTATTATTGTTAACGTTTTCCTGAGAATTCTGATTAATGACATTTTACTTTTCTTGGAAGAATACAATTATGTCAAACAATGTATAGGTAAATTTTCGATAAAGTTTAAGATCGTCTGAGATACAATTTCGAAATATTATATAATACTTTCGCTATATTGACCGAGTAATCTTAAGACTACCCAAGATTAAATTTAGGATAGTCTTGAGATAAGATAGGACTACGAAAACCAAAGATAAGTTTTCCAAATTTACCTGCTGAGATAATTGATGATGTGCTGTGTAATCGGTGTGGACGGGCGGTGGACCTGCAGTGTGCAGACCTGCAACACCCCCGGCCGGTGGCGCGTACCCTCTGGGAGCGGCACCCACCAAAGAACCGACGATTCCATGACTTGGATGCGTCGGATGTGCAGCAGAATAATGATTGTGATGATGAGTCACCTGAATAAACGATGTCATGGTAAAACATAAGATTTAGTTAATGGAAATAGCATTTATATCAGAGTTATAAATACAACGCAGTCTGCAAATAAGGGACGACCTGTGTATATAATAAAAAACTGAAGCAACCATTCGCTCAGTCATTCACGGTGGATGAATTCATAACCGACCTACCTGACACGAATGTCCAAACGGATGTGTTCCGTGTGGCGTATAGAGACTGTGGAGCTGACATGGGATTCTATAGCCAGTCGCCTGCGGATGCCACAGCGGCTCTCCACTAACGGCAACCCCTAGGCCAGACACCCCAACTTGACCCACGTCGACGACCACGGGGGCGTTCGTACCCTGCGCGGGATGATGCCCTGTGCCGCCTGCCGCCGGATGCGGATGGGGATGCGCCTGATGCGCATTATGGATGCTGTGGTGAGAGTTATGCAGTCCATGAGGGTGGGAACCATGGATGTTGTGATGCGAATTGTGGAGGCCGTGATTGTGGATGTTGTGAGGATTCGGCAGGAAAGGATAGGAGAGTCCGTACGATTCCAAGTATCGCTGATAACGATTCCTGACGGTTGGGCTGCCGCGGGTGGAGATGCGATTGCGAGGTGAACGTCGTTGTGGCGCACCCCCGAATTCCCAAGGCGGTGGGGTCGTGTGCAGGGGTGGCGTTGGCGCCGGCGGCGTCGTCTCTCGGACCTCTATACCAGACACAGTGCCGTTGCGAGAAATTCGACGACGCTTCCTCGACGGCGACTCGCTCTGGCAAAACATCGCGTTCCGTATCGCTTATTACTTACTCATTTACATTATGCAGAAAATGCCATTTGACTCTCAACTTCCCGGTGAAACATTAAAAAGCTTGCACTGATCATTTCAATTAATATTTATTTCAGATCTGTATCTGGTCAAATTTTTAGATACTTCAGCAAAATTCTATTCTTTTCGCGCAAGCGTTCTCTCTTCAGAGAAAAAAAGAATATTGTGGGTCGTTAGAAAAATCTCTTAGAAGTCTACTTTTTGATTGTCGAACTGTCGAAATGTATAAATAATATTAAATGTATAAAATAATATTCATTTGATCGAAAGAGTTCAGTTCGTTGATTCTGTGTCAATCGTGACGTCATTATCAACGAATTTTTTTTTCTCGTGTAAATTATTCGATGGAAGATATGAATAAACGTATTGACATCGAGGTGTCATTTTAACTGTGTGATAAAAACGCGCGCAGAAAAAGAAAAAAAGAAACAAGTGGACCAACACACACTCACTCACCTTTCTACCGTCGTCTTGACTAGGCTGCCTGTAGTACGGCGGCGACGGTTGGATCTGCACGGGACTCAGAGGTAGCTGATTCGTGGCTGAAAGCAAGAGTAACTTTACGTAACTTTCCCCGCGACATCCGATCACGAGAGACTGTCTCCACCTCACCGAATTAAACTGACACGACGAAAGAACAAAACAAAATAAAAAAAAGAAAAAAAGAAAGGAATTGCGCGGACTCGGACAATGAACTTCCGTCGCAGATGAACGGATGGACAGACCGGAGGACGGAACCGACGAGATACCTTGAGAATTCCTGCGGTACTCCATGTCTACTCCGCTGGCTCCGAGGCCGGGACTCATGTTCAGAATAGGGCCGCGCATCGTGTTCTCCTGAAATCACGAAGGTGGTTGAAATTAGACAACCCTCTTACGAGCGGAAGACGGAGGAGAAGGTAGAGGAAGAGATATGTTACTTGGCCGCAGATATTGATGTGCAACGGCGGCGAGTTGGCCGGCGGGCCAACCGGCTCCTGGGGGAAATGCGGCGGCGGGCCCCTCGTCTGCGGGCTGTGCTGCGGGGGCGGCTTATATCCCACGCTGCTTCCGCCCACGTTCCCGTGATAGGAAACCTCCTTGCCGGCCGGCCCGGAGGACGTGCCGACCCCGGGGCAATCCCTGCGTCGTGCATAAGAGAAAATATGAACTCGGGCTCTGTGCTGCGAGAGATACGCTGCCGAGAGTCGCGTGCACAGCACCGGTGCACCGGACGCACGCACGCACGCACGCACGCACGCACGCACGCGCGCGCGCGCAGAGACGTGAACGGAAAATGCGTAATAAATCCGCGCGAGAGAGATACGCCGTTCCCCGCCAAGCGATAACTCGGTTATAAGTGCCGATACTGGCCGCGCTCGTAACCGGAGATGAGTCACGTACAGCTCGCCGCGGCGGCAGGACGAGGATCTCGGCCAACGCAGATCCCGCTGCCTCCGCGAGCCGAGCGATACCGCGGAGTTTTCTGCGTGCAAGAGGAGAAACGCTTAAAGGAGGAGTCGATCTTTTCCTCCTCGACAAGAGGAGTTTCGTAAGAAACTCGCGAGAACGACGGATCCTTTTTCCCTCAACAACGGATTATTTTTCGCGAACAACTAGTCTTCTCCTCTTCAAATTTGATCGTTACTTTCTTAATTACATTAAAACGAGAATTTATAACGTTATGCAAATTTGAAAGAGTTTTTCCGCGAATCTGTGTTTCTCGCTCGCGTTTCCACGTATTGATCCACGACGCGGATGCGGGGAAACGTGATCTATTACGACGTCTCTAATTAATTTTAGTCACTCGACTTGCTGCTGGCGTGCAAGGTCTCACCGGCGTGCGCCAAATTCGCAGGGAAAATCTTATTTCCGGGCGTAGACCCGATTCGCCCGATCGAAAATCCTCCTCGAGGATCCCTTTCCCAGCCTCGCGTTTTTTCGAGCTCGAGCTAGCATTCCGGTGTTCCATTTCCTCATTCGCAAGAGAGCGCGCCGTCGCGCGATTTGCAACGTCGTGGATTCGCGGGCTTGCGGCTCGAGCGATTAAGCAAGCGTCTTCTCGCGATGATTTATGAAAGTCGCCTGTCATCAGAATTGAAACGATAGCGATGTCTGCAACGGGAGGCGACGCGACGCAACACGACGCGTCTTACTCACATCATAAATAAGAACCGGACGGCCGCCGCCGCCGCCGCCGCCGCCGCCGCCGCCGAAGATCGAATTGAAAACGTCCTTGGTAAATCGCGACTGGTTTACTTTCGGAGAATTCGGGCTATATCGATGAAATAAGTCGCGGGTAGAACTGTTGCTCCCCGAGATTTTCGCGTCACGACATTTTACTTCGACCGAGATCAGAAATGTTCGCCGCGTTAAAGATTCAAGGGTCGCGATTCAACGGTGAAACGTCTGGTCACTGACATATTTATCAGCGCTATATCCGATTCCGTCTTCAACTTTCGGTTAACGGAACACGACGGCCGAATTCACGATGACGAATCCACGACCGAGGGAACACAATCCGTCCGACAGCGGCGGCAGGATGGTTATCTCCCGTCACTATTCACTTGACCTACAAGAATGGACGAATAAATTGGCCGTAATAGTTAACGATTCGACAAACTGGAGCGCCGGCGGTTTATTTATTTTTGTTGGCCGCGGATTTATTTATCGTTACACAATCGGCCCGCCGGAGCCCGGCTACCTTGTGAACGACGTCATAAAGAATATACGTATCAATGGAAACCGAACTGTAAACGTTATATAATGCACGACGTGACGTTCGTAAAATAGTCACACTACGCTCACTCGTAGTACATGATGTAACATAATGCTATTTACATAATTTCATCCGCGCGTTTGTACGGCTTTTGCCATCAATGTTGCACATTGTACTCGCAATTTGGTTAATGCATTTATATTTAATATCGCGTTATCGTACTCGAGTGTACTCGACTTTCCTGAAGAAGGACGTTTGCTCGATAATATTTCGTCAATTCATCATTCTTTTTATTTAATTTTATTGCCATAAAGTAGGACTTAAGTTTGATTCGAGTAAGTTGTACTTAAATACTGCCTAATACTCGATCCGGCGATAAAGTAAAAAGAATAATATTAACAAAATATCACTGAGCAATGTTTTCAACGGGAATCCTCGCGTTTTCTTACTCTTTTACCCTAACCCGCCACGTGTTAATGTATTTCCGAGAGAAGGAATCGAAATTGCCACGGTCGTAAGAAAGAGGAAAAATCTATACACTTGCACGAAACTGATAAGTATGCGCGAGCATGCCAAACAAGATAACCAGTGAAACATATAAACATGGCATAGAAAAAGTTGAGAAAAATAAAAATGTTAAAGCGAACGTGGTAAAACGTCGTACGTTCTCGGCAAATAGTGGAGCTCAATTGGCGGAATTAAATGGTTTTCAAAGATGTCGATGTCATGCGTCAATAGCGGCGATCGTAAAATGGTGCAAGATTACATCAGTTTGTACACGACTGCAATGAGAAAATAGGCTTCCGAGTTGTCTAACGCCGTAGAAAATGACAATAATCCACCCGTGGGATATATCCGTTATGCTAATTGAATCGCGAATTAAGTTTTCTGCCTGTATGATTTTAATTTTTAACGTTTGTAGATGTCTCTCAAGAGATACATCGGTAGAAATAAAATTTATGTCAGTGAATAAGTTTATTTATGCAATGTCGATGAAACTTTGTTAGAAAATTGTATTCCGCAATGAAATATAAATCTTTATCTACATGTCAGTCGTACTTTCTCGAATGTATTACACGGAAAGAACCATTTTGCTTAATTATCTTAATATATAGATCCGAAAATAATTCTGGCCAATCAAAATTATTGACGCTTAAGCATGATAATAATCCTGAAAAAATTTTTGATACTTTACATAATTATTTTGGTGGCTGATGAAAATTATTTTCACATTTATATTTCAAATTTTTAGACACTTCAGCTAGCAAAAGTTTTCTTTCCATCTTGAAAATCTTGACTTTATAAAGTTTATTTTATTAACGCAACTTTTCGACAGACAGAAAGAATTCGCGTCTCTCAAAATCGTGCAATCGTGAAATTTATAGACACGTGTTTGCGACATGACTTTATATACAAGCAGGGCTTGACAATGAGATTCAAGTCGAACAAGTATGAGCTAACACTTTTCAATGTCTTTTTACATGCAACTTGCAGTTTTTAACATGCAGGATGCCGCTGACCGACCGTACTTCCTCCCAATTCCACACATACTGTATAATTAACGAAGAATCGCGTTAAAAATAAAATGTACCGTTCATTCTAAAGTTTTGTCTGTGAAACAATAAATTGATAAACCGACTCGATATTTACGATGCAAATATATCGCATGATTTTTCACTTTTCCGTCAATGAAAATAATTCATTATATTCATCTTTACTTGTCTTCCACGTGAATATTTTATCAAGATCAACGTGTTAAAAAAATATTTAAAAAAAAATATTTTTAGATTTTCTCTACTTTAACATTCAACAATATTTATCACGGTGGAAGTCACGATTATTTAACACCACTTTGCATATACGGAGTATGTAAACAATTCCTGCTCTTAATTTTAATAACAGAATCTCCGAGCTATTTGGAATCCTCCTCAATTAAAATCGAATCGAGACGCTTCTATTTCATTAAACGCTATAAAATATGTAAAGGGCAAACAAACAGGGTAAATATTCGTTTAAATTTCTATGCAAACTTTCGTTATCAGATTTTCAATCCGAAGCTCAATTTAACGTTGCATTACATTAAAAGATTACTTATTGCGACTTCGCTCGAAATATTCTCCGAGGAGTCCGCGGACTTCAAAACTCTGTCATTAAGATCAAAGGCGGGCGCTATCGAGACACCCGAGAGATCCAACGAGAAATCCTAATTGAACGTTCATAAATCCGTCGAGTTGTGAGGTCTACACACGACTTGAATGCAGCAAGAGTATAATAGTCGTGTCTAATGAAATCCAATGCGACGTTGCATTATACACACGCGCGTGTGTGTGTCTGTGTGTGTGTGTGTGTGTGTGTGTGTGTGTGTGTGTGTGTGGTGTGTGTGTGTGTGTGTGTGTGTAGAACGAAAATTCGCGCGGTCGGGCGCGGAAGAAGAAAGTAGGAAAATCGATAAACCGATTTAAATTAAGGCAGATAAACGAGAAACGCGGCCGAACTACTGAAAAAGAGGGGTCCGAAGTGCGAAAGCACGGAAATAAAGCGCGTCTCGCGGGCACGTCATTGCGGCGGGCCCGTTGATTATCGCTGATTAGAGAGACTCGTCGACTCTTCACAACGTCAGCTCTTCTGAAAATTAAATACGTCCGAACACCGTCTCTCGGTCCAGCATGAATGGAATGCTCGGGTGTGTATTAATTTTATATGTATTTATATACTTTTGATAATATATAAACATATAAAATATACATAGCTTTATTATATATATATATATATATATATATTTATATTTATATATATATATATTTATGTATATATGTATGTATTTATGTATATAAGTTGCAAATAAAATAAATATTATATATAATAAATATTTAATATATAAACATTTATATTTTTTGTGTTGCGCGCGCGCGCGCGTGTGTGTGTGTGGGGGGGGAGGGAGTCGCATGGCACTTTCGCTATGCCATGTACTAAGCTCGTGACGTTTAATGCACAAGTGCACGTTGAATAATGGGAACGCAGCACGAGAATTTTTATCGCGTAAAAAAAAAAAGGAAAAAACTCGATCCATCTCGTAATGAAACGCATGTCGACTTTTGAGTAATCTAACAGAGATCGAGAGCGTTTTCCAAATGTTGAATAAACGGAATTCTATTTACTTCGGACTTTCTACAATTGATAGAAAGTCCGTGAAAATTGTACAGGGCGTTCCAAATTCGTTATTCGTCATGTTCTTTAGAGTCAAGGAATTTCTTCGTTTACGTAACATTATGTTCTTTTCATCGGCGGAGATATTGAAAGAAGTCACAGTTATTGTTTGCGATTTATAATTTACCTTCATGAGATAAGCTTCAAAGGTATACATAAAAATCGCAAGTCCTCTTTCTTCATTTAATGTCAAGCGGATTAACTTTTTCTCAACTTTCGAAGATCAAGTTTTCTCAAGAGAAGTTTAAGAAAATCTGTTTATAAAAAGAAACTGTTAAAAAAAAATTAAGAAGTTGTTAAAAACTATTAATAGAGAATAAGTAAAGGAAAGAGTAAATTATAGGACACCCTATACAAACCCTGATTAAATTAACCAAACGTTTGTCAATGTTTGCATGTACTTGTCATTATAAATTCATCGTATTTTTTAAATTTTTATAGAGCGGAACAAAGTTTCTATTAATATATCTTCTATCTCGTTAGATCTCTCGTTTGAAATTGTTTCGCCTATAGATTATTCATATGTCAAAAATATATACAAAATACAATGCCCTCCTTTTATGCAAGACAATCTTTATTAGAAAAATACTTACATATTTTTCTAATAAAGATTGTTTTGCGTAAAAATTTTCCGTGATTTGAAACGATTTTTGAAAAAACGTTCATATTACATTCAGTTAAACCGAAAGACACCCAAGTGGCTAATATTTTTGTGATGATGACCGTAATATAAATCCAAGTTTTTCCGTCAAAAACATACGTATTTAAAAACAGAAAGAATTATTTTTAACTATTTTCAATTTAATATTGTAACGTGATTTGTAATTTAATATATGTCATTGCTCCACTTTTTCTCTGCATTGAAATTAAATATTAATGTAAATATTAAATATTAATTCGATCTAAACGACTTTCCATTCATCCATTCATCCATTTTATATTTTTATGGAAAAAAAAGAATAGATACAAGAAATTAATTTTATGTAATTTTTCTACATAAAATAAAATTCGTTAAATCTTCGCATTATTTTCAAAGATTAACGTTAGGTTTGTCTCTGTGAGGAAAAATAACATTCTGTTACATCGGTATTTAAGGACCATCAATAATTAAGCCAAAGCACAACTTGAGGCACTTAATAACTACATTGATTATTTAGAGAACGGTAAAGTTTATCGTACATCCTGCAATAATAAACCATTATTTCTCCTCTAATAGGAAATTTCGAGATGTAAAAAGCATGTACCGGTAAACGTGGAATATTGGAGAAAAAGGCATATCGAGGGGAGTATTACCGCATCGTCACAAAGCGCGTCTCGTCGCAACGAAAGCATTTCCACGAGAAAAGATTAGATTTACCCCCGGCGAGGACTACACAGAAATATTCCCGTCACGGTACCCCACCGTCTGGGTCCCCCGTTCTCTCGAGCCGCGTACTCGGCAAGTGCACGCGCGCGCGCGCGTGCACCCTTACGACAATCGCGTGTATTCACCGGCTAGGGGCGGCGGCCGCAATTGCGCGGGGTTCGTTAATATACCCATTGTGATATCGTGGCGGGCACTGCCGGTACGGGTATTCCTTGCTGCCGGCGGCGAATTGCTGCTGCTGCTGCTGTTGTTGCTGCTGCTGCTGCTGCTGCTGCTGTTGCTGCTGCTGTTGCTGCTGCTGCTGAGGCTGGTGCTGCTGCTGGTGCGGACCGTGGGGGTGCCATCCACCGCTGCGGGGATGGGACGGTGCCGGGGCGCGCGCGTGCGGCCCCGACGGGGCGCCATTGGCCATCACGGCTCTGTAACGTCCATGCATGCCCAAGCCGCGATGCTGATGACTCCCGGGGCCATTCATCCTTCGTCCTGTCCCTCTTTCCTTTCGCTCGCGCCCCCCCCTCTCTCTCTCTCTCTCTCTCTCTCGCTTAGCCTCACCCTTTTTGTCACTTGCTCTCTCGTCCGGTATTCTCCTTCCTCCTCCTCCTCCTTCTCCCCCTCCTCGCCGTCGTCGTCGTCGTCGTCGTCGTCGTCGTCGTCGTCGTCGTCGTCGTCGTTGTCGTCGTCCTCGTCCTCACGCTTGACGCGAGGAGATTGCTTCTCGATGTGCGCGTGCGACGTTGGGTGCAGCCAGCCGGCTGTCCTCTCGCCTCTCTCGTAAGATCACCCGCTGAACCGATCGACGTGCACCGAGAGGAACCTGGCGAGGGTATTCAAACGTTATCTGGTCGGCGAGTATTCCGAACCGATGCGACCGGGTCTCTCTTTCCCTTTTCTCTCTCTGTCTCTCTAACCCCTTCCCCGGGCTTGACATTTCGAAACGCGAGACGGACGCGTCGAGGGAACATCCGAATCCGAGTTGGCCGCCACCGATATATCCCGCGCCCCGCCGATACTTTGATATTTTTTTCGCCATGGAAACTCGCTTGATCGTGTCGTGTTTATTCCCTGAAATACGCGGTACACGTGCCCGCCGCTCGAAAACGCCGCGAGTCCGGGGTCCGGAGAGCCTTTCGACGGAGATTTCCTTTCGGGGTTTTATCCTCTCGATGAGACACAAATGGCTCGCCTCGCGAGAACGTTTTAAACCGTCCGTGTCCGTGTCAAATAATCGATCGAGGCGGAAAGAAATGTGTGTCGCGAAGCCGCGGGAAGAAACGTGTCTCTCTCTCTCGCGATAGGCCACACTTATCCGCGGGCATTATCGGAAGACTTGTCTCAACCCGAGGAGATACCCGAGTTAAAATAACCCCGTCGGGGTATCGATTGTCAAAGTAAACGACTTGCGCAACCGATTGGCGAACCAAATCGGATGCGTTTTCCTCGTGGGCTACGCCCAATAATTTACGGATCGACGGTTTCTCATCGGCGTTGAACATCCTATCCTAATCATCCCTGGCCGAGCCCTCAATTTTCCCTCGCTCGTTTCCTTAGCTCGCGACCAGTGTTGCTAAAATATGTATACCTCATATGCAATACCGCGCGCGGCATTTCCTGGTAACCGCACCACCTACGTCTAAATGCAAAGTTGCCCGGAGCTGCGTTTCTCGAGAGTTTAAATAGCCTCATGGAAATTCATTAGACCCACGTTTACTATTTCAGGCATAGAGATCAATCACTTTATGGAAAAGCCGCGATATCGTTTTTAGCATCACCGACGCGCCGTTAAATACCGACGAAAAAGATTTCCGCGCTGCGTATTTATTAAAAAATTACGTAACGATATGGAAGTTATCATTGCAGTTCCGATTGCACGTAATAAAGTATAAATAGTGAGCAAAGTACAGGTAGACGTTTTATTCAAGAAATAACAATTTGGCTGGCGAGATAACATTTTTACCAACACTGGGCTGTCGTAATAAAACACTCGCGTGTATGTGGTGTGTGTGTGTGTGTGTGTGTGTGTGTGTGTGTGTGTGTGTGTGTGTGAAAAGGAACGACTGCGTACATGTAAATCGTATTTTTAATAAACGAACGGAGCGTTAGCAAAGTCACGTAATGCGAATATTTAGCGCCGCTAATTTCCGGAAATGTCGCACTCGTCGTAAAATAGCGCTCGCGGATCCTTCCTCGATTAACAGTTATTTTATATAACGACGCGACTTCTCGTCTAATGGACGAACGGACGTTCTTTGGATAACATCGGTACTTTGGTGCACACCGCGCGAGCAAAGAAACTTGAAAATCCATGAAGCTCGAGCTGTACGCAGGGCACTTCGACGAGCAACGAATTTTTCGACAAAGCAATTTTTACCAGAAACCATATCGTATTAAATAAGGCCATTTAATTTAATCGCTATTTAATTTTGTTGAACGATATTTCGAAAGGAATTTTGTAACCATCATCCTGCTAATTTTATCCGCGACATATCGTCACGAATTTTCCAGATAAAATGCTACGGTGTGAATTTGAAATGTGATTTTTCAGTAAACGTCTCAAGTAAATTCATCATTGTCGTATGCTTAACTGACGGAATCGAATAAAATAAAGTGGAAGATTAAAGTACGATCCAAGGTAGTAAAGCCTTTTATGACATCGTGAATCATGAATATAAGTTTTACGAATTAACTCCTAACTATAGGTACTTAATCACCTGCTATTAACGACGGCTTCCTAAAGTGCTACCTGAAGTATTCACTTCGCCGTTACTAATACCGTAGGTACTTGTAATATGTATCAGATCTATTCATCCCGACGATAATAAATTCTTGAGATTTAGGCTCGAATTGAGACTCAAGGCATCGAAATAGAGCGAGCATCAGGCGCCGATCTCGTCGCCATAAATTATTGCGATAATCATAAAGTATCAAACGGTTCTTGCAATAATAGGGGGAGGGGAGGAAGGGTTGCCTTCGTATTAAAGTCCCTCGCACACCTCGATGTGACTTCATGCCTCTCTTTTCCTTCGCAAAACGGCGGGGTATCGACAAGTACGGAGAAATATTAGCAATTCTGGGGTATTGACGAACATCCGAATAAGCGCTCCCTTTCGACAGCTCGCGACGGCACGCGAGGCGCACATTTAGACATTTACTAGCTCCAGGCGGCGAGAAAAGGAAAATGTGCTGGTACACATACGCGAAACAAACGCTATCCTCCCTCATCGATCGCGATGTTTACATAATGAATCGGGGGTAGTACAATCAGTCGTTAATGCAACAAGGGAGAGACACTTAGAAATAATGCATGCTGTCGCGCCGATAGGTCGGAGCATAGGGGAAAACAAATGGAAGGAAAGTTTTCGCCATCCGTAAAGGTGCGAGCGACGTTTATTGCTACTTGGGCGATGTAGATGCTAACTATAATCTACGCAAGCGAGAGAGAGAGAGAGAGAGAGAGAGAGAGAGAGGCAGCTTCGTGCAGCGAGAGGGAAGTAGACAACAAGAAAAACGAAAATGGGGATGCATTTCAGCGATTATCGTAAAATGCGCTGCGAGTGAAAAGGGCGGCGGCTTCGTATGGGGATAGGAGGGAAAGACGGGGAAATAAGCGAGTCCCTTGACTGGAAATACGTTCGATTCGAATTGTGCATAATTGATTGCCGTAATTTCCGCGAATGCGATGTACTTGAAGAGCATGGATAATGGAACATTATTAAAGTTCGACGGTTTAAAAAGTCTACAATTGATACTGACACACTCCCCACATGCTGATAATACGTACACATACCGTTCACCTCTTACCTGAAAAGTCATTTAATTCGAGTCACTTCATTTTGTACATCTGTAATTCATCTCGATTCCATCGTTAGAAAATCAGCGTGTCGGTTCAAGTTTTGAATAAGTAGTAACGCGAATCGCCGATATAACTGCAAAACGACCTATTTCATCTATTCTTGTTTTGTGATATCTTATTATAGTGTACCATGCATATGTACATACGTACTCCGTATGGCAACATTCTATTACAGGACACAGATCGAGATATTGCAACAAGCTTTTACTCTTTTTTTCTATAAATTGCACAGAAATATACCGTAATAATAATGTAACGTAACGTAACGTTTGGATGGAGATTGCAAAAATCGCACTTTCTTGAATGATATTCGATCGAAAAATATCCCAAATAATCAAATAATGCAAAAGCAATATCAATGAACAAATTTTATACGAATCAATATCAATACATGTATTTTTGCTCGCAGCGATAATAAAGATAAATTTGATATAATTTCACTTTCCTCTGTAATTCACGATATTTAATCGATAAATCTAATTTTTATTTCTTAATCTTTTTATATGTCATTAAATATATGGTAATGTATTATCTTGCCTACATATTATTCTTTTATTATCTTAATAATTATCATTTAATTTAAATTTATAAAAAAAATATATAAAAGGCACCGAAAACGCATTTAAAGAATTTTTAATTTCTCAATTTTTTTTTAGTTTTGATATTTCATTTTTATTTAGTTCTATAATATTTAAATTATCTCTTAAATGATAATTTTTAATATTTAAATTATTTCTTAATGATAACATTTTCAATTATTTCTGTAAGAAAAACCGCCAACAGCAAAAATATTTAAGTAAATCAAAATGAATAGATTTACTACGAGCATGTAGACACGACACGCGACGTGAAGTTAAGACATGACGAGATGATTAACAATCGATTTAACAATTCGTTCACTGTACTTCGGAGTGAATGACTGAGTTTCGAGTCATTAGCTTCGATGAATTATTAAATGATCGTTGAAACTTAGCCTGCAAGATTATTTCAGGTAATAATATGAAAATTACCATCTGCACAGAATGGTCTGCTTCTGTGTATGTGTTACAAGAAATGATATGATTTCCCAGCGCATTGGACTTTCATATTTCGTATACCGCGAGCATTCATTTAGCATTCATTTACGGTATTTACGTCGCGATTCGATCGCGATGCGATTTCCACGCTGCATGTCGACTCGCGATTGATAATACGTGCTATAATGATAATGGAATATAACGAATGACTTTCTAATGCACCATATTCAATTTTTATGTCGTACAAAAATTATGTAATATTATATTACATATATTATTGCATATTATATGCAATTATATACTTTTTTTTAAAGCAACTACATATACATTTCTTCATAATTAATTCGCCTTATTATTTAACACAAAAATATATTAAGGCAAGGCAATCGAAAAGGAAATATTTTATGAGATATCTCATCTTTTTCGTAACGAGATATTTCAAAATAAGATATAAAATATTTCGAACTATTAATTTTCTAATAATACTGTATTCAAAATACTGAAAAAAAATCGTATTGCCTAAGAGAAATCACATAATTGTATTAAAAAAAAAAAATCAAGGCAAAAGACCTGAAGTTTATTAGAGAGAGATAGTTTCTAAAAATATTTTTATTGTTCATTGAAACTCGGATAACCTCATCTATAATTCAGGCATACCGAGAAGAAATTTATTTTTTTTTATCGTTTACAAGCCGAGAATCATTACTCTTGCGCGTCTCGAGTAAAAATTGACTTTTAAATTCGACGTAACGATAGTAGAACAGCGTGTCTCGACGCACTTAATTCGGCGAGAACAATAGCCATCCCTTACGGACAATTTGAACAGAGTTATGCGCGGCGTTCTGTTTGCGTTCTTCGGCATCGGCGAGGCTCTCTCTCGGAATCCTTTCTCGACTCGCCGACGCTTTTTGTGGGCCTTTTTAGGCCCCGAAGAACCACCTCGGCATCGCCAGGCCGCCCCGTGATTCCCGGCGCAGGTCCGAGAAAACGATTAAGTGAACCGGAATATCCAGGCCCCGTTGCTTGGGACCCAAGCTCCTTCCCCTCCTCCCCCTCCTTTCGTGCGGGGCCCCGAGAGCTCGTGTTCGAGGGAAAAATGTCTGCGGAGCTCGACGATAACCGTAAGTTCGTGTATTTTTAGGCGGGCCTCCTTCGTGTTAGCTCGCTTGACGTTGACAACGTGATAAAGCAAGTCGACCGACGAAGAGAGAAAGAGAGACGGGGAACTTTGGTCTTTAAAGAGGCGAGGCCCGTCCCCGCGGTAAATGCCTTTGAACAAAATACGATATGCGAATGAGAGGTCACGAAACACAATGGCGAAGTATATTCATACATGTACTTGTCAAAAATGAACACATCCCGTGTCTCCTCCCTATCTCTTCCGGTTAAATTAAGAATAATAGAACAAATAAACTTTCGAAAGTACCGCGAAAGTACTGCGAGTTTTTACACTCGTAACTCACACCTCTTCTTCACTATCATATTGAACAAAAAAGTAACTACATAAAATTTTATGATACAACGAATCACTACTTCAGGAGACTCGAATGAGTGTCCCTGACATGAAAATAATATTATTTTATTTGTTAGTGCGTTTTTCTTCCGAGAATTCTAGAAAATATACTAAAAGTATAAAGCGACACAAAAAATTTATTTCGAATCGAAGCGAAAAAAAGCGAACAAATATAAAATATAATATTTTTTTCGTATTGTGGTTCGTGTTTTTGGATTTTTGAAAAAAAACACAAAGTATATTATACTGTAATAAAATCATATGACCATGTCAAATTTATTAAAATTTATTTAATAAAATTATTAGGCTGCCTACTGAGTATATGTCATTTATTATCCTGTTCTTTTAAATTTATTTGTTCTTTGTAACTTTC
Source organism: Pogonomyrmex barbatus (assembly GCF_055798465.1). Classification (NCBI taxonomy): domain Eukaryota; kingdom Metazoa; phylum Arthropoda; class Insecta; order Hymenoptera; family Formicidae; genus Pogonomyrmex; species Pogonomyrmex barbatus. The sequence continues at coordinate 9,199,702 of NW_028297160.1, forward strand.
GAAAGGTGTATCTAGACTTTTGACAATAATACGATGTGTGTGCGTATGAATTAACGAATTCCTTCGTTTCTTTTATCGTTGTACCTTTAATATCGTCTCTCTTCGCGCTGCGTCGCGACTATTGATCGTCGTGTTCGAAGAACTATTTCTCGATGAAGGCACAAGGTAAACGCGGAACGTAGGATAGAATTATGCGATGCGATTCTGCCGTGCATTAAGTAGAATATTGCGAAAGATGTTCAGAAATTTTATATATATATATATATATATATATATATATGAGGGACGCGCAGCGAGGTGAAAATAAGTCTCTCGGATCGCCGAGGAATGAAATCAGAAATGAAAATGATATTCCGAGATATTGTTCTCAAGATCCGACGACTGTAATGTAAACTGGTGATGGAAAGAAGAAGGCACGTTCGTTCCCGAAAGCACGCTCTCGCGCGTTTTGAGGTGCTCAAAAGCGGAATCGCGGTCTCCTCCGTCCTCACACGCGAAATCGGTTCCTCTCGAATACCCGTGTGGTAAATATTCACGACATCGCCTCGTCGCAAAAACCTGCCACCAGCTTCGAAGAGAACCGGAAGAGAGTAGAAAAAACGGAAACACTCGCGCTCGTACGAACGTTCGTTATTTGACAACAGAATTATTAAGACGAGGATTATAGTAGTGAATAGGAAGTCGGATCATCAGACCTCACAAAGAGAAGAACGAATTATCGATCTATGTCTCGCAATACATATATAAAGCGCGGTATAAAGGCCATCCTCTTCGTCCATCTACGACGTTTTTTCACGTTATACAGTACATTACGTCGACGCGTTCATCGGCGAGCGGTTTCGCCTATGTACAGGCTTCTTAAATCCGCAGTCCGCGGTGCATGCGAACGGATATTTTTAATCGAAACAATCTCGTCTCGAAAAAGCTAAAAATATAAAAAAAGGTAGAAGGCTCAATAAAAATGTCCACTATCTCGCGGCCAATAATAACAACAGGTTTCGCGATTGAAGTTAAGAACGCTACTTCCCCTCCCCCCCCTCCCCTTTCACGCCTCTCTCTTTCTCGCTGTATCGTCTATGTCGCTCGCGCCGTTGCCTCCGATTCTCTTTATGGGATTTCTTCATGAAATTTTGAAGCGACGCGTGGGATATGCATCGAGCGGACATCGCGAGCAACCCGGGCAACCGAGCGGCCAGTCAGCCGAGGTAGACACCGTTGCCTCGATATGCGTGGCGATTCGTGCCGGGCGCACGCCGCGTGTATGTATATACAGCGGGACCAGAGAGAGCCGGGAGCGGGGTCCAGCCTCCTGGTGATGTGGTACGGTGTGTCTGCGCGAGCGGAGAGAAACCCGTTTACCTTTAAACCGTTCGCCTCGCGGTAGCGGCGACGACGACGACGGCGACGGCGACGACGACGACGACGACGACGACGACGACGACGACGACGACGACGACGACGACGACGACGACGACGACGACGACGACGACGACGACGACGACGACGACGACGACGACGAAAAGGGACGAAAGCAAAAATGCCGAGGCGAGGCGAAGTCAAAGGAGGAATCGGCTACGAGTTAACGCGCGTGTACATTTCGGATTATCATTTCTAACGAACCGCTGCACGAATTTTGCCGAAAGCTGTGTGCTTCTTATGTGATAGGTTCAACTTGATGAAACTGAGACTTCCAAGACCGTCTGGAGATTTAGCTCTCCGCTTTAAGTCGAATATAAAACGTCGGAGCGTGTCAAATCTTGGAAAGTATCATCGAGGAAACATTTCAAAACAGAAAACGGATCGACTGCACTTCGAAAATACAAAATACGTCGAAATAAGAGCGACGAGAGTATTCAACGGAAAGAAAATATCGACGAGTATAAGGTCATAGTGCATGCATAAGAATCAAATTTTATTTTATTTAAAGATAAACTTTAGTAGCATAGTAAAATGTCTATCTAAGCAAAAATCGTCTTGAGCTGTCATATTTCAACGATATGTAAATACAGATTGCACGAGTGGAAAAATCTTGAAATTTTTTTTCCTAATGAAAGAGATAAAAATCGAAAATTATGCTTCAATCGGCGCCGTATGATTTTTCATCTTTTACTCTTTATTATTCATATATTGTTCTCATATTTCATCGCACGCACGCCCATGGCACTGCTTCGACAACTATTTCGGCACCGATTCGAGTGTAGCGAATGTGTAACATTCTATCGGCTTGAAATCCATCGACTCCTTCGAAATAGCGGCAGCAGCGGCGGCGGCGGCGGGCGTTCTCGAGCAGCTGCGTTTTCGATTTTCCGACACACAGCTGGCCGTTGCCTTGCCTTGCCTTGCTTTGCCTTGCATTGCCTTGCCTTGCCTCGCCTCGCCTCGCCTCGCCTCGCTTCGTCTCGCCTCGCCTTGCCTTGCCTTGCCTTGCCTTGCCTTGCCTTGCCTCGATTTGATTCGACTTGACTCGACGCGAGTCGAGTTAATCTCAGACTTTCATCGTCCACTCGAGCCTTCGAACCCTCGATGCAAGAACAAAGGTCGTCGGTCCTCGGGCCGGAAATCGAGGCCCGGTTGCCGGGGAGGGGCCTTCTTTAAGAGCATTTCGGCTTCCTCCGAATCCTCCAGGAATCGCCAGGCCGAGAGGGCTTGAAGGAGCTCACTCTCTATCGATCCAAACCGCTTCGTATCACGAAACTGGCTGGCACCTCAGAGAGCTCGAGAGGAAGGGAAATGGAGAATGGAGGGACAGAGAGAAAGAGAGAAAGAGAAAGAGAGAGAAAGAGAGAGAGAGAGAGAGAGAGAGAGAGAGAGAGAACAGAACGATGGTGTGAGAGAGAGAAAGAGAGAGCGACGGAGAAAGGGAGAGAAGCACGGAAGAGAGACAGAAAGAGAAAGACCCATCTTGCTCTCCGAAAGATAGTGATCTGACTACTGATTTCACGTTTTCCTCATCGCATTAATTTTTTTGTTTTCCATCGAATGTGTTGAACTTCCCTCGTCTTTAATTACAGAAATATATACATATCTTGTATATTGCTATTCATTTAGCAAATCATATCTGTCCCGTACTATAAATATATTTTTAAAAAGCAAAATTATATTTTCTCTAATTTAATGAAAGATCTATTGAATTTGCTAGATTTTGATCGATACTTGCAGAGCCATGTAAGTCATTTGTTATTTACAAAAATAAATACAAATAATATTCCACCGCAAGAAACTCCTTCAACTTTAGAGTTGCATATATTATATTCAAGAAAAAAATCTTAAATCTATAATCATATAAAAATTTTGATTATGTTCATTATTAATAAAAAAATCCTCGATACTCTCTTATATTTCGTAGAATTAGATGAAAGATTAGATGAAAGATTAAACTCGGGTAGCGCATTAGTTTTATTCACATTTCGTACGTATCGCTCATATATGTCATGACCATTTTACGTCATCATTATAAATTGACTTATCGATATTTTCGCAAGAGAAAATCAGCAAATGCTGCATAAAAAATAATATTGCGCTTATTGCAGTCAAAAACGTATACATATATACATGTATACGCGATCCTGAATCGGTAAATTCAGAAAGCGGGACGGGAGGATGTGGACATTAAAATATTCAAGATACGTTCGACGAGGACGTGGTCCTCTAGCGGATGCATCTTCTTCTCTGCGGATAACGAGTTTTCAGAAATTATTACCATCTTGTGTGAAATTGTGACCATCTTGTGCCGTATAAAATATATATTGCAAAAAAGAGGACTGCGCCGGTTCGCTGACACACAGAACGCTGAAGATAACACTTGTTCTAAATTTCGCAAGTGTTATCTTCGATATTCTCGACCGTTATATCACACACAAACAGCGCAATTATAAACTCGCATCAAATGCTTACATTAATTTGACAAAACAAAAAAAAAAAAGATGATAGACAGTAAAGAAAGACGCAATGTAATTGCAAATAAAGATCATCAGCTGTTGAAAATCAATTGTATGCAGAATGATTTTCTTTTTTGTGCGAACGTGGTTTCTTCTTAAATAAACTAATTATGTCTTATCAATAATATATTTATAGAAGTTTTTTATCTGATGTAATAATATATAAAAAAAAAATCATTTGTTTATCTCTTCTTCTCTTCCTATTTCTGTCATATGGTATGATCCTTGATTTAATTCTTCGTAGGCATTAATTATACATTAATTATTAACAAAGAATGAAACTATTTAAATTCTATTAGAGTCTGCCACACGCATATTATTACGTAAATCCATAAGAATATCCGCTTGATGCGAAAGTTATTACCGTTATTTACCGCATTGCGAAACTTATAATCACGATCCGTCGCACGTTATGCCAAGTAGATTTTTTTTTTCTATTACGCGTGCGTGCATTAATTATTTTATTATCTTTCTAGCGAGGTCACACTTAATTTACCATGTATTTCGATTATCCCTTCATTGGATTTTTGAATAAATAGCCGAGACAATGGTGTAATAAATCTCGAAAAGATTTATCCTACTAGCATCTTCCAAGACATTAACAATTACAAATAAGAGGCTTTATTAAGAACGATGTAACGATTCAATAGCATCAATGGCTAAAAATATCTAGCTCTAAGAGTTCTAGTTAAATTTTAAAACTATAAACAAATAGAGAGAGGTCTGTAAATTTAGCATCTCCAAATGTGAATTTTTACAAAATTAATCTCGCATTTTATTATCCACAATTTGTCCATATTTAATATTTGTTTATAATTAAATATTTGTTTATAAAATAATTATTTTTCGTCCATTCAACAAAAGAAAATTATAAATAGGCAAAGAATTAGATAAAGCATAAAACATATAAAATAATTTTTAATAAATTATTTAATACATTCAATTTTTATGTCAGAAATAATAAATGGAATTTAAAAAAGAAGATGTAGAAAAACATCGATATGACTAAAAAAAAAAGAAAAAAATAACGGAAAACAAGAAGAGGAAATATACGAATTACAAATTGGATAATGGATTTTTTAATAAATAGCCGAGACAATGGTGTAATAAATCTCGAAAAGATTTATCCTACTAGCATGTCTTCCAAGACATTTTTAAAGAAATTAAGGAAGATATCATCCGCAAATTAGATAGAGACTCTATTAGGCAGACCAATATTAAATTTCAAATAAAAAGACGTCCAGTCTTTGCAAGAATCTCTCTCGGATCGGTTAAGTAACCCAGTGAATCGGTACACGCGCGTACAAGTATATGTACCGCCCAGGTCACGTGACCGTACATTTTACATTAATAAACGGTAAGATATTGACGGGGCGGGGGAGAGGCGGGGATCGCGCGGAATTGCGCGCGGCCGAACGGGACGTTGCGAGCGGCCGATACCCGGTTGAAAAGAACCGGGTTCCTGCGTAAAAGCTAAACGCGAGCCAGTCCGGCGGTGCAAGTAGTCCCGAGGAGCCGCTTCGATTTATCGAACGTCGGGTCTTGCGCCGAGGCAATCGCGCAATTACTCGAGCGAACCACGCCAACTCGCACATCGGCGTCTCCGCTCGAAAAGGTTGCGGCCTCTCCGTCATGGCCGCTAAGAAGAAATTCGCGCGTAGCTCCCGATGGCTTCGTGAAAACCCTGGAATTCCTTCGTCGAATTTAACTGACGCGCGATCCACGTCCACCGTGTCAAAATCGTAACTTTGAGCAGTCGTCGGTCGGAAAGATGACTCTTACAGAGAAAAAAAAAAAAAAAAAAAATTAGTATCAAATTGAAACAAATATTCTCATATATAAACGAGATTATATAATATTTTTAAAAATTTTAATTTAAAATTTTTCTTGATTTGATTGAATTTGTATCGATTAATATTACTTTTCAGCTCAATTCAAAATTGAAAATCTTCTTTCATATGAAGATTATAATATTCTTGTTTGTGTATACTTTTGATTTAAGACTAATTTTTTTCTGTGCTATTTTAATCTGCGGTTTTGATCAGTTATAAAACAGAGACTCTTCTTCGATGAGAAGCTTATGCCTTCCAAAAGCGAGAAATATAATAGATTAATTATAAATATAATTCCATCGCGAGAGTTTCCTCCTCAAATTTCAACTCGAAAAATTCAATTTCGAAGGGAAAGTTTTCGAGAATACGCATTACATTCGAAATGAGGGAGTATCCGGGAAAGGCTTTGCGACTTTACATACTTGTTTTCTGTTCGATGTGATTGCGTAACCGTGCAACTAGATCTACATACGTACTAGATGGACATCAAAGAAAATGACTGTTCTTTCGAACACACGATTAGGATAGCCTCCTCTGGGAGAAAACTCCTTTGGGCAGACACAAATAACTAGCTTTTCGAAGTTGAAACGAATCTCGGAGGACTGAAGGGCAAATCACGAACATATATGTACACATCTTTAACTCGTTTCTCTCGTGCAGCATAATAAGTCTGATATCACGATTTCGGAAGAATTGATTATGCGATTATGCCCAGCAATGAAATTATGAGCGTGGAATTTCTTGGTGACCTCAGTAAGAATATTATAATGTCTAACATTAAAAAGGAATTAGTATATCGATATTTTACATATGTATTACCAAATATGTAAATTCTATGTGGATATTCACATTTAAATTATTGACGTTTCTCAATAGCTCATTAAATTTTATTGCAGCTTTATCTCCGAATCAAACTCGTGCTTTCTTTAACATAGATAATAAATTGCGTAATTAATATTTAATACTTTATAAAATCTATAGAACTTATAAAAATATCGACAAATCATGAATGCTCTTATTTTCATTTTTTTCTTCAATTTTTTTCGTTCAATCACTATTAAAAAAAAAGTGAAAAAGAGAGAAATCGCAAAAACAAAGAAATTAACAATTCTCGTGAGATATCACTCGATGACCTTTCGAATCATTCGATTGAAATATCGAGAAAGTGGCAGAAACGCACGCAATGCCACGCTATCAATATCGTATTTAATCGCACAGAAACTACGTGATAGTTGAACCGCGCAATCGAAAACGTTTCTCCAAAATCCAAAATTCTTCTAACCTTGGGAGAAAAAAAATGAAAAAACTCAATGAAACAAAACGCACTTTTCTTGGTGTGTCGTTCGTTTTATCTCAAATATTTCATGAAATTTCGAGCAATCACCATAGCTGTACATCTGCAATAGCGACTTACAGAAAAATTAATATTATAATTGATTTCCGAGAAAGAGAGAGATGGAGAGAGTAATGATTAATTTCTTTTCATGCCTTACGGCATGCCCTACGTAGTGAGGAACAGCGATTGTTCACGTCCGTTCCAGAGAGGCATTTCCACGAAAAGTTTAGTCAACCAAGAGAACGCCTTTTCACCTGGAGAACATCGCATGCCTACGCAAGATTTGAATAAAACACCATAGAAATGTATTTCAAGTGCGAAACACGAAATCGCAATTAAATCTTGAAAAAAAAAAATTCTATTCAGAAAATAGAAAAAAAAATATATATATATGTATACATACATATTATTCGTAAAAACATAATATATATAATTAATAATTTATATAATGTTATTATCATTAAATTATTATTAATTTTATATGTTAATAATAATTTACAATATGTTATATGTACAATAAGCCGTCATACAAAAAAGATATTACTTGCGCGCGTGCATGTATTTATATATGAAATATATTACAAAAGAAATTTTGAAAAAGATTAGAACAAAAATCTAGATTGTTTCAAGATTTCTCCTTTTTCATTGCCATTTTCTTAAAAATATAATATTCCGTTTAAAAATCACAGTGACATTAAAAAAACTTTCTTTTAATTCTTTTATATTATTAAATTCTATATCAAACATAAGATTTTTACAATTTTTTTATATATTTATCTTCTACTACCTAAATATTATATCAAATTTATCTAGATATTCTCTCTCTCTCTCTCTCTCTCTCTCTCTCTCTCTCTCTCTCTCTCTCTCTCTCTCTCTCTCATGCACACATGTAACAGAAATAAGGATAAATAATAAGACCTCCGCTGCGCGAAAATTGTGACATGGATACGAAATCGCATTGATACGAAGCATTCGGTATTCGTAAACAAGCTGATTTCGACTTTCACGATTTTTTACAACGTGGCCAGAATCGCGGCCAAGAGTTTTCCCGGTTTTGCCGCAACGTTAAGTGCGGACGGCTTCCGCGGCCGATCGGCGATGCGCTCGTGAGAGCGAAAGTGCCCAACAATTGCGACGCGTATTCCGTGATTGTTGCGAGATTATTGCAAGCTGATAAATTGCGCGTTGCTCATCCGCGCGGCCGCGAACAACCGCGCGCGAAGTACGCTTTCTCGATTGCCGGATTGACGCGATCGCGTATCAATATATTGAAGACAACAAAGAGAAAATAAACTTCAAATACGAATTCTCGATCCGACGAGAGGAAACGTAATCGTAAAAAAACCAATACGATACGAGGGAAATAAGTTTAAATGTGCGTTTTACGTCTCGTATATGGCCGGGTTCCATATACCGGGAACAGATTGGAATCATATTTTTTTTGCTCAATCTGATACTAGTTTTAGATATTCGTAATTCTGTTTAAAAGATCGTTACTTGGAAACAAAGAATGCAACACATAAAAATGAGGCTTCGTAAATATGAAAATGAATATCTATATATATATATATATATATATATATATATATATATATATATATATATAATTATATAAAACTTTTAAATGCGTAACTACTTGCATAAATAATTACTCTTCTAGAATTTATTTTGTTTTAATGTAATTTTATTTGCAAGCAAATAACAATAAGTAGCGATAAATTCTTGAAAACTCAAGTTCTGCTCAAGATCACGTATGTCTCTCTTTCTCTCTCCTAAAGAGGAAACGGCATGCTTTCTCTTATCGTCGCAAACTGATTCATGACTCTCGTCGTTAATGTGTCATTATTGACACGTCACGCTGCTAGAGATAAGTCAAGCAATGACAACGTCATATAGAAATCGAAAACACGAGAAAAATCACTTTTTCTCGATGATCTCAACGGCGACGAAAATGTGCGTTTATTTTTCCTCCCTTTTTCCCAGGAGGGAAAATAACCCCCTATCCCGGGGTTATCCGCGACAGAGAGGGCGTAGGGTTCCTCGGGAATAATTCTAAAGGGAGAGGAGGGTGAGTCACAGAAAGATCGCAACCTGGATCCGCTGTAAAGATTCGTACGTCCGAAATTTATCTGACGTATAGCCAGCGATGGCTATAGCTATTATAGAAAATACCGATCGGTACCTGGGGCTCGGCGGTGGAAGGCTTCCTGAAAAACCCCCGAGAGATACCTGTCTTCTTCCCCGGTCACCACCTGCTCTCTCTCGCCGCTATAAGACCTTCACGGACATATGTCTGGCGAACAATATTCCCCGAGCAGCTTGCGCGTTCCGGGATGGTAGCAACTCCCCCCCCCCCCCTCCCCGGGACCCCGGCTGGCCCAAGTTTCTTGTGCATAACGTTTAGCAATCCTCCTCACTTTGTCCCCGTCGTCATTTAATTTGTCATTAAACGTACGACCTTTAGGGGGAAGGCAACCGACACCTATCGACGGGACTTCAAGATTTATGTGAAACCATCATCGAAGTTAAATCCGTTGATGACCGGGCGTTTCGTGTGCGTGAGACAAGTTATTTCTCTCTCCTCGAGCTGTTTACCAAAAGGCGACGTATCGACGTTTCCTCGCACCCGTAATGAAATGCTTAGCCGCTCGCGCTTGTAAATATGCAATATCTTGGGTCTTAGAGAGGTCGGAATAAATTTATTCTTTATTCAAAATAAGGAGCCCAGAGCGCGTCTTCTCTCCGATATATCGGCGGACAATAATAATCGACGTAACGTGACGTTTTAATTCGAACTTCATCTTTTGTTCCGAATATTAATGCACAGCGGAAAGATAACATCGATATCGCGGTTCGTACGAATGCGCAAGGAAAGTTGTCTCTTCGTTCGAGAGCTAAAATTTCGAAAACTGTTCTTCCTCTCCGACTGAATCAACGCATATATGGCACGCGGATTAAGATACATCGGCAAAGTTGTCCTTAACACTATCGTTTTATCTTGCAAACTACTATTGAAAAGTTTATGGGTAACGTAACCTTCAAGATATCACAAAAAAATTATCTTTTTCATTCGGAACACAAAGAATATCAGATGTGTTTTCTTCGATGCAAGGACACGGTGAGAGAAGTATAACGGAATAAAAAAAAAAAAACAGTCGTAGACTTCGAGATAGATAGCGATGTGCTGTTGCGTTCAGAAAGAGAAGAAGAAGAAGAAACATAGTTTATCGTGATAGTGTTGTATTTCTTCGGAAGGAGGTCGGAAGGACTCGTCATATATAAACCATGCCGTCCTGACAAAAGAGAAGAAGAGGAAAATCAGAAGATGCATGAAGAGAGAGCAGAGATATCATATATAAGAACAATAATGTACTTTGTATATATTACGCGATTCTGTGTATTGCATCTGATTAATGTTTATTCCTACTAAAGTAAAGTAACTTTAATCTGAGTTTAACTTACTTTCTATTCTTTTTTAATTTAATTAAGAATTAGAAAAAAATAAAAAATAAATTAAATTGAGATTAAAATTAGAAGACATTGGTAGGACTGGTCATAAGATGATCATCATAGAATAGAAGTTAGAAATTGCGAAACGCTAACGAGTTCATAATTTCAATTATCTTTATATTTTTATCATAAAAGTTATATGTACACTATTAATTAACAGTAATTGTAAAAAAAATTGTAAAAAGATGATAAAAAGATTGTAAAAAAAATCGTAAAAAAAAATGTAAATATAAAAAATTGTGATCAAAGTTATTGCAAATGAACTTTTTATTAACGCCAAGCAAAAAAGGAGGAAATGAGAGAGAAGGAAGAGACAGAGAACGAGAATTATTTCGTAAAATGCATAGCGCACACGTATTCGAATGTTGACATAATCATAATTTTGGTCTCGCAATGCATGATTTTGACTACAAGAATTATTCGTCGCTAAGCGACAGAAAATTTAAAAAAAAAAAGAATCAATATGAGAACAGCGAACGCCATGCCAAAATTAATATGATAGACATCCGAATCCTTTTCCGTATTTTTGCACGAACGTTTTATCACACGTGCCAATTGGCATTCGGAATTGAAAGGAGACGGAGAATCGGAGTTAAACGACGTCGGCTGACCTTAACTAATATGTTTACGGAGGCGGCCCGTATGTCTCAGGAGTCAATAATTTTGCATTTATTTCGCGATCGTATCTCTTTTTTCTTTCCTTTTTTCTAAATCCGCAGCGTGAGACGCGGACATTCCGTTCGCGCGGCATTTGCATTATCACGTACACTGTACGTGATAACATAAATGCGAACGACGAATGTTTGCGCGATCGACGGTCGGAGCGAGTCGATCATATAACCGAGTCACTTATTCTATTTATTTATCGTGCATAAACGAGGAACATTAAAGCGTCCAAGAACGACAAGCGCGCGGCGCGTGGTTGAATATACATACATATGCGCGTTCAATGTCGAGCCACGAAGACGATCTTCGTTCCCCTTTTACGCTTTACTTAGGTCAGAAACATGTCGAACACATTTCACACATTTTGTTTGCGCGTCTGGAAAACCTTTCCGATCAAATCAGCGACTAAATAATCGCGGGATAAACAAGGTGAAGCAACGTACCGCCGATCGGACCCCGCGTCCACCTCGATTCCAGGGCGAATCTAATATATATATATATATATATATATATATATATATATATATATATATATATATATCAATCTAATATATATCATGAAACAAGAATTTTCAATAATCGCTTTTCGGTGATTTTATTTTAAACGGGCGCGCTTGCTCGTCGAATGTATATATATATATATATATATATATATATATATATATATATATATATATATATATCTCCGTGTGATTAATTAAAAATAGGTGGACGTTGTATTACATTGACCTTCGTATTTATTCATCGCGCTCATTGCCAATCATCGTGTTTACTCTTTCATGAATCGTATAAATATTACCAAAAAGTATCACAATATATTTTCCCGCGTGCGAAATATCGTATTTTTTTTTCGCGACACCCGAAACTGCAAAACAACGTGTGTGTGTGTGTGTGTGTGTGTGTGTGTGTGTGTGTGTGTGTGTGTGTGTGTGTGTGTGTGTGTGTGTGTGTGTGTGTGTGATTGTTAAAACAGAAAAAAATACCATTTTTATTAACGTTTCCATGCAAGATGTAAGAGCGGCAGTGCCGAATGACGAAGGAATTTGTCCCGCGAATTTGATCGAGGAAGCTTCGGATTTAAAGCGCGAGAAAAAATACGAAAGATGCTGCTTTGAAGAGCCGGTGACATTCGTCGAGTCGCAAGACAAGTAAATATTTCATTCCAGCAAACGGACGATGTAATACTGTTTTGCAATGTCGATTGAACGAAGAGAGGCACGCCGAGGAGGGAAAAAAGAAGGAAATATGACACGTCCGAGATAGCGGATCGTGTTATGCGTGCAGAAACGCATCCTTTGCTCCAAGATCTTTTCTTAGGCTAATCAAAACGTGCGAATCCGTTTTGTTAGAATTTCAAAAGCAATACGATTATTTGTAACATCGGAAATATGATCGTTGTCTAGAAAAATAATGTCCTTTTTTAAGTAAATAGAGATTCAGCGGTAAATTTTAATTGTATATCTTACGTCATAGATTAAAATCTCCAATGGGGAGCTAGAAATAGTGGAAAAGGTTATTCATTGTGAAACGGTGTAAGATCGGTTTTTAAAAATAACAAATAATTATTTAAGGTCATTCATCAGTCTTCGCACAAAGGCACAAATGACGAAATCATTCTTATAAATAGACCTCTTCAAACATGATCATCGTTTAGTGATTTATTAAGAAATCACTAAACCGAAAAGAAATTACAGGAAATGAAAGTTGGACTCTCGAAATTCTTCCGAAATTAACAAACTGGAATGGCTTCTCGAGTTTCTTCGCTGAATTAACGTTCGTTTCAACATTGTCCGTTCAACGTCGCGTTATCTTCGGACAATTCCAGGACGCCCTGTATAATCCCGATGAGATCAATCGAGTGGCTAACGCGCCTGACTCACGATTAATCTTAACAAGGAAGAAAAAGGGGAGTTCAACGAGCACGCACGGAGGGGCTGCCCGAGACACCGAGATATTAGAAATCACGCATTAATCGCGATTAACTCGATCGCCGCGGATACGATCGGTGAACGGCATTTCTTCACGTATCCTCGTCGTATCCCCCGTCGTACTCTCCGGCGAGAGTAAACAGAGAGAGAAAGAGAGAGAGAGAGAGAGAGAGAGAGAGAGAGAGAGAGAGAGAGAGAGAGAGAGACTGTTTGTGCGTCGGAATTCGAAATCATTCCGATTTTCACTCCCTGTTTACGTCTCGCGGGGGAGAGGCGCAAAGGGATGAGAAGGGAGGGGATTACGGGCGCCGAGGCTCGACGTTGTAACGTGCGAAGATGCGCGGAATCATTCGCTCGTTCATAGTGTACGAGAAGCCGTCGCTTTGGCTACGCATCCATTCCGCGTTTTAAGCAAAACACGGGTGTCTCGTCCGAACGGCAGCGGAGCACGGCGGGGCGAGCAAAACAATCGCGGAGCTACGTCGTCGACAGGAAAAAAAAAAGATTCCTTGGCACTCGTGTGTACTATTGTCGATCGACAATAATATCGTCACGACGACGACGATAGCGATAACTGTGATTATGATGATTGTGATGACGATGACGACGATGACGACGATGACGACGGTGACGGAAGCGCCAAGGCGTTCGCGATGACAGAATGATCGAAAGGTCAAACGAAAATCTCCCCCGGAAGAAAAGATACTCGGGAAGGGATAAAAAAGCGAATGTGCGATAAAAGAGAAGATGCGGGGTATAGATAAGTGAGGGAGAGTAGGAGAGGAAGAGATGCGAATTTTTCGATTCCGGTAACGTGGTCCCCCTCGACGAGAGAGAAAGAACGAAAAGAAAAGAGAAAGAAAAGAAGAAAACATATATACGCGATGGAATCGCACGAAGGATCGTCGTTTCCGTTCCCGTGTGCGTTCCGTGTGGCATACGAAAGTGCTCACCGCTACCGGAGGGGGGGGGGGGGAGAGGCGTATCGATTCGGACAAAATAATTGTGGCCAAGTCGCGGCCGTCGTGGGTCGTGGCGAGCCGAGTTACACTTTTACGCACTTGATAACCGAGGTCGTGTAGAGCCGCCGTGTAGAGAGTCTTTAGTCACCGCCCAGCTCTCGGTTGTCCTCGTCCTCGTCGTTGTCCGTCGTCGTCGTCCGTCGTCGTTGTCGTCGTCGTCGTCGTCGTCGCGACGACCGCAATCGCTATCACGGAGAAGAGGAGCACAATGTGTATAGAGTTGGTTCCTACCGTATGGGGTAACACTCCCGCGTCGCTGTCATGCCTCCACGTCGTGTATTTCCTGTGTACGTGTACGCGCGTGTAGTATCCGCGCACCACCACACACACACACACACACACACACACACACACACGCGCGCGCGCGCGCGCGCGCTCTCTCTCGCGTGCGACCGCCCGCGTATCCGTGTGTGTACGTGTGTGACGTACGAGAGCGGCCGTAGAAGCGCGAGAGCCAGAAGCCAACACGGCGATGTATCGAGAGATACTGTAATACCAGGCGGCGGACACGCGCGACGTAGTATGACACACCGACCGAAAACGTTACGGAGGAGGAAACACTCGCGTGCGCGCGGACAGACGGACGGACGCATGCACGCACGCACGCACGCACGTACGCACGCACGCTCGCTCGCTTGCTCGCTCGCTCTTTTTTTTTTTTTACCGCACTCTCTTCTCTCCTTCTCTTCCTCGCTTTAAAGCGCGCCGCACGTCACGTTCGCTCGCGACTTTGAGAGCGAGACAACGAACACTATGAAGTCTCTCTCGCTCTATCTCTTTTTCTATCGTTTTCACTCTTCGCACACACCGACACAACACCTCACCCGACGGCGGCGCACCACGTACTGAATCTAACTCCGACTGAGCAGGACTCGGAAACGCGGCGCGGCGGAATGGAGGGGTTGCCGGCCGCAATGTGGGGGAACTATCATTCCCGTGGTGAGAGACGTAGGGTTGGGAAAGAGGGTAAGGGGCAGGGGGACGCGTATCGCAGGTGCGGACGCTGTGCGTCAAGTACCACGTTCAAAACTCGCGAGAGTTCTCGTCTGTATTGCGAGAGAAGTGCATGAGATTATATAAACAAATATAAAAGAGTTGAATAATTCATAACAAGAATATTTATACAATTCATACAAATCATGTAATTTTTGTATTTGTTGTTTATTATAAATAACATGTATGTTAGTATATTTTTGTTATAATTTTATAACTCTTTTTAAGACATAATATTATAGATCCGAATTTATACGAATAATCAATTCTTAATTATCTAAATCATTTCTTAATTATCTAAATTATCAAAATTATATATATTATCCGATTAATTTTCCGAATATCCAAATTATCTAAATGATTTATATTTTCGAAGAATCATCTATTTTTTCTTGATTCTGAAAAAATATTAATGGTCATAACGTTATCGTTATAATCAAAAGAAGTTATCATATCAACGTATTATATTATTGTGTTTATCAAACATATAATGTTCGTTTATCAAAATCGAAAAATATTTTCTTTTATTTGTTTCTAAATATTTGTAGAACATATTATATTTATTTTTTCTATTTATGTGTTATGTACATAGAAAAATATATGGAAATATAATTTCAATAAAATTTTACATATTGTATAATCAATTTTCTATCAAATTTTGTATAATTTGAATAATCTGAATAGTTTTTAACTCCTCAGGAATTTATGGACTCATTTTTTTTCATATATCTGAATTTAGATAAGTTATATAAATAGCTTTACTCCATAATTAGATACTGAAACCTGCGACCTCAAGTAAAAATCTTCAAATAAAACAATAATGGACTCTCTAGAATATAAAAACCAATAAATATAAATAAGATAACATGTAAAAGTCTAGAACGGTACTTAGTCGTGCTAAATAAAATTAATTTTATATAAAAATCTTCAATGGATTCAAGGAGAATTCAATCTTTTTGGACAAAATATTTAATAAACATTTATTCAACGATGCAAAAATTCGAAAACGCGCGATGATACGCCAAAAAATTTTGAATCCCTGTTTTTGCGAAATGTTTCGAATATGACGACAAAAAGAGTTGATTGTGCAACTATTATTCGGCATAATCACGTAAAAACGTGTTTTATCACAAAGAACTTCAAAAGAGATTGCAATATTTAATGAACTTCCCATTATTACAAATATTACGTAATGCGACGTGCGTATCGCGTCTCTTACTTTTATTACTTTTGTCGAAACGACGTATCATTAAGTAAAGTACATTGTCACTTATAGGAGCGAGATTCGGGCGAGACGATTAACGACTTTGATAAATAAAATTAACGATACTCGTTGATACTCGTGGGAACTGAGCTTCGTGATCGTTAGAAAGTAGAATACCATGTATGCGCAAAACGATATTACGTCCCAGTCGAATTGTGGCGGTCGCAACGGTGCAACAATTGGAACAGACGCTAAAAACTTTCTTATCCAAGTTATATTACCGAAATATATCTCCATCCGATGTATCTATATATTTTCTATCACTGACACAAATAACACGCCGCACAGCCATTCTATTGTCAAGTGTGCAACGACGCTGAATACAGAGCTCCATAAATCGCACGCATCTCGCAACAGTTAATCGTAAATTAATTAATACGGAATGCAAATTATTATTATTAGCGAACTCTTAATTAACGCCACTTTACTTTCCAATCACATTCTCAGCTTGGAGTTTATTATTTTTTACATCGAGCGCTGTCGTTTTGATAAGTCTTTTGTTTTGTTTAAAAAATCGCTATATTTGCAAAAAAACCGATTTAGGAAAAAGATCAAAGTAGATAAGAAAAGTTCAAAATCGATTTTCATTGCGGAAAGAATTAAACTGATATCCAATTATAGAATTATTTAATATTCGATATCAACATTTTCTCGATATCAAAAACAGAAATTCTGGTTTGCTAGACAATTTAAAAGTAAAATATATTTTCAAATACTAATTATTATACATTTTGAATACGAATGTTAAAATTTCAGAAATCCTTATCATTTTTTAAATTGTCTAACATATCGTCGTTTTGAATTATCGTTTTGGAGGATGTAAAAAAAATTTCGCAATTCCAAAAGTTTTAGTCATGAAATATTCCGTGGAACATAAAATAATCGTGGAACGAATACTACATACAAAATTTTAAAGAAAGTATTAAAAAATCAATCGCCTTGTCTTGCCACGTGAAACATCACGTTGCAACACGCGAGTAAATGCATGTTTTATATATCACATTCAGGATCGAAGCATTGATGGCTGTTGATTGTAGTTAAATCAATGATATTAATTTTACATATTAACGAATGCAGTAATCTCTTCTTGCAAAAATTATGTCGAATTTTAGTAGGTTGTAAATTTAATATATGAACATAATAAAGTTATTATATTATTGCAGTATCATTCGCATCACACGTAAAGGATTTAAAAATTAATAGTCGTTGTCAACGCGTTGTGATAAACTAAGAAATAATATAAGATTTTTTAACGTGAAATTTTTGTCGGATAAACTTGTCGATATTATAGCTATATGTCGTATCAAGATTACATTCGAATAATCTCCTGCGAGTTCCAATCCTACAAACGTACAGCCCTGGGACGCCACGGGGTTTAATATCTCCACGAGGGTAACAGAGAGGAAGGAAGATAGGGGCGAGCTTACGGGGGGGAGTGCTGGTGCTGAAACCGTGAGCGCGACGACCGAAGGGACCGTCGAATGTGAAAGAGAGAAGAATAAGAAAGGGAAAAAAGGGAAGGTAGGACCTACTCTGGAAGAGAACGCCGCATTGGTGAGCTCCTTCTTCCCAAAGGCCGCACCCACACGGGGGTTCACGCGCTCCGCTGACACAGCCCTGAGGAAGTCGAGTAAACACACTCCACGACGCGCCTGTACGCGCGAAGGATACCGTGAAGATACCGAGAAGCGTCTATTTGAAATCGCGTTATCGTTTTGCGAGATTAGATTCTTGTGGCCGCGACGCGCCAATGTGATCTCTGCCGCGAGAATTTTCGTACGCGCCTCGCGCATACGCGGAAGTATAAAATCACCCCGCGCGACAGTTAAAACTTCTCTAAAATCGCTAAAATTGATTTCAGATTCGCTTTTCCTTCCCATCTGCCTTGATCTTTCGCCTCCACAGATTAAGAAATATCTCATCTCGGAGAAGATTAGTCCGCGTTTTTCCCCCAATGTGATTTCTGCCGCGTGAATTTTCGTACGCGCGTCGCATACGCAGAAGTATAAAATCACTTCGCGTGAGCTGAACTTCCCTAAAATCTCATGCTGATCTCAGCTCCTTGATCTTTTGCCTTCTCAGATTAATATCCTACCTCAGAGAAGGTCAATCGTGTTTCTTTCCCATAAGCCATGGCTGCACGGAGAGGCAGATGGGAAGGAAAAGCGAATCCCGAAGAGAGAACGGACGCTCTCGAGTACGACTTTCGAGTTGAGTAAGACGTTCATAAAGTTCAAAGTCTAAGCTGTAAACACGATTACAGATTGTTAATAACCTAGATATAATAAATAATTTGAGTTAGAAATATTTTGGAGCTTATCCGAATCATCGAACATATCCAAATTTATTAATTCAAAACCAAAGATGAAATGCGAAATATTTACAAATATAATAATCTCTTTCTCTTTAATATTATATATCGAATGGAGATAAAACGTATTTGATATATATTCTGTTTTGTTCGTACTCGTAGCACCGACTATGTTCGTTGAAGCAAGTTTATTGTTTATTCGTGTTTGTTCGCGCTCGTTTGCTCGGTCTTGATCCAGCTTAACGCATGCGCCTTTTTAATTCCACCAACTCAGGATGTGGTGATTCGCTTGCCACGGGGAAAATCGGGAGTTAACAAAAAGTTGCGTTCTCTTTCTACTCGGGTAAAAGGGTATGTGAAATTACGTGAACAACAGGTGTAAAATTTGTACGATTCGCAATGGATCTACGTTTAATAATAAATTTAACGGAACGTATACATATAATTTTTATGCATTTGTTCGTATAATTTTCCACTGTCGTTCAAGCATTTTTTGTTTTCGGAGTACTTAAAAGAGATGCGTGAATTCGCGTAGAGGCGCGCCGTGATCGTTAAGCGGCTCTCGCCCAGAGAACAATGTCGAGCGAGCGACTCTTTCTCTCGCTGCGTTCACTTTTCCGCTCCGCGGACGAATTCCGTCGGGAATTTTGTCCGCGCTCTTATCGTCGTAGAATCTCCTACTCGAAATTATATCGCGGACGTTAGATATAGATACCGTAACATCCGTCTGTATACGCGTATATATCGCCTATATATCGCGATCGCACGCGTCCACCATCTGCGCAGCGCCGTTCTCTCGTCGTAGACGAAAGCATCAGGCCAGACGGTATCATGGCCGGAGCACATCGAGCGCACGCTGATAACTCCGGTTAAGCCAAAATCAACACAAGCCGCGCTTGTGGCTCGGGCATCGCGCGACGCAGCTGCTGTCCGTCGCGAATACGTCACGTCGGGCGACAAAACACGAGATGCTCTTTCTCCTTTACTTTCTCTCCGTCTGCTTTTCATTCTCTCGCCTCTCTCTCTTTCTCTCTTTGTCACGACTCGCCTTTGAACACCGCGTACCGAGCAGAGAGAGAGAGAGAGAGAGAGAGAGAGAGTGTGTGTGTGTGTGTGTGAGAGAGAGAGAGAGAGAGAGAGAGAGAGAGAGAGAGAGAGTTCATCAAATTCGATAAAAAAGATTATTTTTTTTCTCTTCCTGGATATTCGTTCCTGTAGAAATGTAATATCGAGCTTTAAAGTAAAGCTACTTCTACCTGAAAAAAGAAGACATCTCTTCTACTTGACGCTTACTCTATATCTTCCGAAATCCTTTCTCATGATATCTTTCCCTTTCCCGTTTTCCCTGCTCACTTTCCTCCTCCTCTCTCTCTCTCTCTCTCTCTCTCTCTCTCTCTCTCTTCTTTCTACCGAAATCCCAGATGGGAAAGTGAGTTTCGGAACATGACTGTTAATTTTACGCAACGAGCGCACGGTCCGCGCTCGATAGGAACGAGTTCTCCCTTCGCTCGCTACCTCGTGTGTTTACCGGAGATCCCGGATCGATAACCGAGTTTTCCAACTGGTTGACGGACGCTCGGTGTACTCGCGAGTTTCTTCTCTTTCTCTCTCTCTCTCTCTCTCTCTCTCCCTCTGAGAAAGCTTCTAGCTCCTCCGAGGTGCTCGTCCGTTACAATGACGAAGTAATGACGTAGGCTCTTCGATTTCGTTTACTGACGTTCGACGATTAAATCGAAGACAACGGACGACAGACAGTACACGTCTACAGAATTATCCCCGGTAAAAAGAAATAAAGGGCAGAGGGGAAAACGCAGGTGTGTGTTCCAGTCTCGTTCCCTTCTCTCTTCCGTGTTCCGTCGTTTGTCACGCACACAGAGGCATACGGCGTCACCCGCTACAACTTAAAAGTAGCGGTAGGCTACAAGACGTCTCGAATATACTCGTGTTCCAGTCCGTATACGTGTTACAGAAAAGATCGGCAGACCTACGCATGATGGGATTTTCTTTAGGAAATTCAGGTTCGGCCGCGAGGTCGCGTATGGGGAATGGAAGGTGGATGAAAGAGGGGTGCGAGGAGCTCCGCTTTGTGTTCTCGATGTATCGATGTCGGCGCGGGAAAGCGTCTTATGAGACGATACTTACGAAACTGTGCGTTGCGATATTCACGATTCCGCACCGCGTGCGTCTTCGTGCGATGAAGGACGCGACTCGTTTGTCAATATTTCAAATGATAGAGCCGTGCGCTGAACTTGACAAGGTGAGAGCGGAAGAGAGGCCAAGATGAGGATCGAAAGAAAATGTAGAAAGAGGAAGGGAAGGGAAGGAAAGAGAAAGAGAAAGAGAGAGAGAGAGAGAGAGAGAGAGAGAGAGAGAGAGGGGGGAGGAGAGAGATGAGCGAGGAAGATAAAGCGAGACGTAGATGGATAGGGTTGCTCCACTCTGTATCAACTATGCACCCTTATCAATTGGAAAATTGGTGTGTGCAATGGGAACGGAAGAGGAGGGGAAAGGCTGTATCGTACGAACGAGGGTGATGGTATAAGGAGAGTGGGAGGGAGGGAGAAAGGAGGGAGAAGAGCAGTGACGGACTTATCGTCGAGTGACTTTTGGGCACGATTGTTAAGAAGCTGAGAGACAACATTTTGCGAGATTCGATCATACTTTTTTTCGATCATACTTCTTTTCTTAATATAAACATCAAAAATTCTAAACAGTTAATCTCTTAATTCAAATGTCAACGCTACCGATATAAAAATTTTATGTATATTATAAGCAAATGTAAGAAACATTTCTGTGTATTTAGCAATACTAGATAAAATATAACATCGAAAAGATTTTTCAATAAATATAACAGCCATTAAGACTACTCTGTATTTGAAAAGAAAAAAAAATATAATTTTGATTACAGGTCATAGAACAAGATTCCTGAGAGGTAAAATTTGTTACTGAGGGGAGAGATAAAAAAAAGAAGAAGGCTAGAAGGATAAGGAGAGAGGGAGCGATTAGATTTACATTTTCGGGATAGGGCCGTATCGACGGAAGAATATCCTAAGTGCGCGACTGCCAATATCTGACATTTTTCTCGCCGACAATACGTTCTACAAGTGACATCGAAGATGTTGCCGTGTCGACGACCCGCATCGTCTATGCACCCTTGTAAATTAGAAAATTCCGTGCTTGCTAGTTCAACAGTGAGACAGGGAAGAGGGTACTACTACAGGGAAAAGGCAGGAACGAGCGACCGGAAAAGGACGAGAAGGGAACTAAGAGGAAAGTAATGACACAGGGAAAAAGTAAAGAAAGAGAAAAAAATTTATTAATGCATTCTCTACTTCATGCAGTAACAACTTACAATAGCAATTATTGGCGTGCTTTCTAACATCTCCCTTTACGAAAATCAATGCTCAAGATTAATAAATGAGTTTCTGTATTTCAGAGTGACTTACATCGACGTGCTTTCTTTCACATACAAATTCCCCTCAAATAGTTTAATTAATTAAACTTGTACAAAAAAAGACTAAAAGATACCGCTTTATATTTATTTTTGAAGTTTATCTCACATGAAATTTTTATCCTCCCATAAAATATCAAGAAACTGCTTCGATAATTCTGTTGGGAAAAACCGTAGTAGAAATTAGAAACCCAGAGCACACGAAAGGGGGAACCCACGGGACACCTTGTATTTCGAAAGAGAACGAGAGAAAGGGACAAAAGGAGGTGGCAGTGTAGAGAGAGGGAGGAGGAAGATAGAGCGAGGGACTGATAAGGTTGCGCGAGGCGCATGCGTCACTCATCGTGGGCGTCGGAAACGTGTTGACACATGAGAGAAACCGAGAACGAAAGAGACGAGGCGGCGAGACAGGTGGCGGGGAGCGGGGGGGGAGATAGAGAGACGCGCGTGTGGCTCTAATGCCAGGACGCCCCGTATGTATGTACCGTCTCGCGGTTCCCATGCTGCGGGCCTCTTCGCGCTCTACCGTCCTCGCGAGAGAGATCCGGCGGCGTCGCGCGTTGCCATAACCACCGAGCGGAGACGCGATCGCGGAGATCCACGTTCGATCGATCGCGACGCGGGCGACGGGCTAATAAGGGGGAAATTATTGCGCGGGTTAGAGCAGTCCCTACTCTCTCGCCCAGCGACGAGTCGCTCAGGGCCGAGGATCGGATCGCGAGATCCCTCCTCGAATCGAAGCCGCTCGTAAAAATAAAAACAAAAGAAAAAAACATATATATATATATATATATATATATATATATACATATATATACATACATATATATATATATATATATATATATATATATATATTTTTTTTCTGTGGATAAAGTTAAAAGACTTAATTGTTTAAGAAAATTAAAAAATTCGATGTTGTAATTGACGCGACTCTGGTAATTAAGAGTATCAGTTTCATGGGTGCGGCGAAATTTATTCTACCATCTGTTTATCACGGCTGTACTTCCGCGTGGCTATGAATAAACATATGAATCAATAAGCATTTTTCACTTTTTATAGATCGACCCATATGAAGCACTCTGGTGTCACGCTCGACAGTGGGTCAATTCGTAGAAAGTGAAAAAAATAAACCAGATAGTTTTTTATTAAATTTTTGTATTAAAAGGTGATTAAAGTTGTGTGATGTATTATTGTATAGTCTGCAAGACTACAAATTATTTACATTTTGAGAGATGAGAAAGTCAATTAATTAAATATCCAGAGATTTCACCGCTTCAATTAACATATTAATAGAGAAGTTTAAAAAGTTCTGAAAAAAAAGACTTCAAACAAGCTTTCGAAGTTGGGTCATTGTCATACATCAAGCGTTTCGTATATGCGGTTCGGAGTGCTCGTTTCAGAGACAGGTGAGACTTTGAAAGGAGGGTAAGGAGGGTGGAGGAGAAAGGGCAGAGGGTCGATTTCGAAGGGAACGTCGCTTCAAATAATTCCGGGACGGTATTCATACAGTCTTGTGGGTGCTTTGTAATTTCAAAGCGTCGTGCAGGGCCGTACCTATCGCGCGGTGAAAGAATAACAGAAGGCCTATCTCTCTGTACTTCCCCTTCCTCTCTTTCCTGTTTTTATTTTTCCAATGCAACAGGAAATCGGGTACGGAAGACATGTCGAGTATTTTACAATTGAATACATAAAATTTATGGATCGCATCGCGTACTTCAATTTGCATCTGTCTACAGTCTTATTAAAACGTGAGACGAGCTTAATAAGGAAAATTCTTTAACGATCAAGTAACAAAATCAACTGTGTTTTCGCCACTGAAGACGCCACTGTTGCTCGTACGCTTTTTTCAGGGTTGCGATCTATCGTAACTCGTTCTACCGTATCTCAGTGTTTTAACGCGAAAGCCAACCGGTCCCCATGCCTTTTTTTGCAAATGGAACGTCGCGCACCGGTACACTCGTTCTATTCGAAAGGACAGCGATTGTGTCGCGGGGATGTTCGATCGCGCCGGAGTTCACGGGGGAGTTCGCAGACGATCGACGCACCCATAGGCGATCCATCGTCCGCTAAATTATTACGTTGCTCGTAGCTCGCCTCGCGCAAAGTGGCTCTTGTAATTTGCTCCATAATGTAAGAAGAATGACGAGGAGAAGGAGGGGGGGGGGGGGGTGAACGCGCGGCGCGCATCTATAATTTCCGTCTGTGGGCGGCTGTCGTTACAAAGGCCCTATTTTTCATGAAACTTTTAGAGCTGCGTTTTTAATTCGTGAGCTCCGAACTCACGACGGACACCGAGCCGTGAGCAACCGGTACCCGCTTTCCCGGGAAATCGAATGAAGATATATCATATAATGATTACCGTGAAAGCTCAACTATCCTTTGTACAACGTATTAGGCAAAGGACGAAAGGGACCTCTCTAGACTTGGGTCTGCCAATTTCTCAGCTGCCTCGTCTTGAATCTTGCAGACGCGAAGCTACCCGTTGAGGTAATCACACAAAAGCATAGGTAGAATTCTTGTGCTCTTACGTAAAGCTTACTGACAGTCCCAAAATCTTTCTTGCTCTCAACTAATTTCATGAAACGGAAAACGCGATAAAGCAAATCTTTAAAATCTAAACACGATATTATCGCTATTTTTTTTTTAATTTATTTTCTCAGAAGAAAGATAAGATGTTATGATAAAGATTATAATAAAATTTTGATTGAATTGATTATTGTAGAATGACGATATTTTCAATGTATTTAAAAATATATATGCGCGTTTTATATTTCACAAAACGATTGTTATGATTATCCGGATATTTTAATGTACAATTAAAATAATAAAATTTTACCGAAATGAGATAAAAATTTAACAATTTAACTGCCTGAAGTTGCTTTTGTACAGATGCGTTTATTATATGTTTATATGTTTGAAAGTAAAAACTGCTGTATTGATATAATAATTTTTTCAGTAATAAAAAAGTTAACTAACTACAACGAAAGCGTATTATAATAGCCATTGGAATTTTTACATGTCTACAGCACGATTCGAAATATGACTTTTTACAATGTATATTACAATTTTTACTAATGTGACCAATTAAAATATATATAAAAATGATCATCCGTGTTTACAGTAACAAATGCATTATATCTCAATTTTGTAACAAAATGTGTGGAAAGAGGGGAATATATTTTTGATATAATTTGGTATAATTTGGTATAATTTGTATATTTTCTTTGTAATTGTCGGACATTGTGCTCCTTGCATTTTTTTCTTAATAGTGAATTTTAGTGAATCGATATATATATATTTATCAATTATAGGAAGCCGGCGGAATTACGATTTAAATCTTAATCTGCGAATCGCTAGACGGATCTTCCGTCTAAAAGTTACTACGTGTGCACCGGTCTTTCTGGTCCGTCTATTGAAAAATTCTATGCATTTATAAGTGTGCGCACCGTACAGAACGACTACCAGGCTCTCCTGGTCTGTTGTTACTTATATATTTTTCATTCGTGCTCCCAAGTGCGTTTTTAATTTGCGATTTAACGACAGACCGTAAATCCGGAATATCGACAGAATAGACATGGGACTCTCGGAAAGTAAGAATCATTCTCTTCCAAATCGAATTTTTAACTTCAAAGTGTACATTATCAGGTTCATCTCAATTGTGTAACTTTGCTATTCTGTCGGACAACACGTTGTAGCTCGTGTATTTTACATGAGATAAAATTTAATCGGCAAGAAATGTAAATTCGATTATACAAATCACGCTCGAATATTTTTAGCACGGTTCATGCTTTACGACCTCAAAAAATACACTTGTTAAAAATCCCACCGTTATTTATTTTGTACTTAATAATCTTGTTAGCTAGCAGCTGATTTTTAATTTTTCATAATTACTTGAAAGCAACTGATTTCTCTAACGCATTCCGTCTTAATAATTCGATTACAATTCTGTACATAACAGAACGTGAGCTGTGACGCATGTATCGGTCAATTTGATAAGTCTTATGTAGGATGTACACGTACACCGGATATCCTATCAACCGCAAGTATCAAACGCCAAGTTAAAATAACAACTGTTCATCGAGTCATCATCAATTAATAAAATAACTGAATAGCAAATATTATAAAAACAAAATCTATTTTAAATTTATTCAGATATATACTTATAAGTAGATACACTTATTTCAAAAAAGAATAGTCTTTATCGTTACATGAATAAACATTGAGAATAATTTCACTCAAAAATATTTATTGCATTCCCAAGAGAATAATTTTATGATTACAAACCATAAGAGTATATAACAATCCAAACGATGTTTCAAGCCGTTTCAAGCCGATAATTCGAGCCGTTAAAAAAAAAAAGGGTAGCGTCCCTTTTGCACCAAGATTTTCATCAATTTGAATTCGCGAAGCGTCGATGCTAAAATATCAATGAAAAGCTGTCGATAGCATCTCCAATATCGGAATATCGGCGAGCGTCCCTAGCTGAGAGGACACCCCGTATGCAGAAACGCAATTCCCGGCCGGTATATATACACACACACACATACGAGGCGCAAACACACACACACAACCACGCATACACGCTCACGACACAGAATCGATCGAAGGGCGTCACACGCGTACGGATTTAAAGGGTCAGCGGCTTAAATGCACGGCCGGCGATGTACCGTTAATTGACAAGAACGGCCGTACACCTCCCCGTTCGCGTAGGAGAAAATCCGTACGCGCGACCGCCATTCAATCTCGCTCGTACGCGTTCGATCGCGTTCGATCGTCCGTGTCTCACGGCGTAGCGTGAACGACGTAAGCTCGCGAGAAGGCGACGCGCCTGTGCGTCAGCCGACGAGACGGAGATGGGAAATGCGTGCCCGGTATGCATGCCCCTACAAATACGCACTACAAACACGTACGCTGCAACTGCTGGGACAGTATATGTGTCGCCTTTCAGCAACTCCCTTTCCTTCCTCCCTCCCCGCCCGCAATTCCGCAATTATCCAGTTTTCTTTGTCGCTATCTAGACGCGCGGTGATATTGCCGTCGAATGATTATGTGAGATGTATTGCGGATTTGACTCTCGTGAAGCTGTATTTCACAATCAACTACGTCTATATTCACATATGTTTTTTCTTTTTCTTTTTTTTTAATTAAATTCGTATGCGTTTCAATGACGCAAACGCGCCTGCAGTTATCGTGCGTCTCGAAAATTTAAATGAGAAGAGGAATGCTCGCATCACTCGACTTTGTACCTCAACCGCTTCTTCGTGTGCTTCAAAAAAGATGTAATATGAGTAAAAAAAAAAAAAAAAATAAATCAAATTAAATTCGTATTTCCCGGCTCCGTACTTTAATTTCTACTTTCTTCGTGCATCTCGAAAGATTCAACGTCTTTCTAAGAAAATAAAAATCTTTCAGATTGTCATCTTAAAGATTTCTACTTTCTCTCAAATTCACATTTCTCATTTCACTTGACAGTAGTAGCCGCTTGATTTGAAATTTGAAATTGATCGAATTCTACTGTGATTCCCTCGCGCGTTTACGTTAAACATTGATATTCACGTAACGAGTCGTGAGCGAATAACCCTCTCTCTCTCTCTCTCTCTCTCTCTCCACTTCGGCACATTCGCTTTTCCCTTTTCCCGTTTATATCTCTTTGTTTCTCTTTGTTTAGGCAAATGCCATTTTCGGGCTCTCGTACGGGTTCTCCCGATCCACCGGTTTGATACTGGTACGGTACACGAGCGGGTACCGCGAGTACCTATGTACGTACGTAACGCGCGCGTGCACGCGTTTAACGGATATTTGTATACAAACAAACATACGGTACGGTATATAGCTGCGCAGCCGCAGGTACGTACAAAGACACACGACACACATATACATACGTATATACATACACACGTACATACATCCCGATCAGCAGACAAAAGGATCAGATGTGCGTCGGAGCGGGTGGGAGGGAGAAGAGTAGGTGGCGAAAGCAGGAGGGGCAGGAGGAAAGAAGACGAAGGAAGGGAAAGGGAGACAGACAACGGAGGCAGAAAACACACATATCGCAGGTGCAATAGCGCGCGGAGCGAAGCGACGGGGACCCTCTTGGGTGTAACGAACTTTTTTTTTTCTTTTCCTCCCTGCACTCCTTTCTTGCCGGACTCGTGGTGCGTGGTGGCTTACATGTTAATTCTCATATACACGGGTGGTATTCTTATCGTGGAAGCGAACCGTCGTGCCTGTCTGCCTGCCTGCCGCGAGACAAAGGGAGGAGGGAAGGCTTAACACGCCAGGCGGCGGCGGCGGTGATTCTCCGCTAAAGGAGAGCAATGCGTATACAGTACATCTAAAAAAGAAAAAAAAAAGAAGCCCGCCGGAGAACGGTATCTTGGAATTTATTCCACCGACTCCACCGGAAAAACGCGTCGTGCAATGTCGACGAGTGCCGAGGAGCATCCTATAGGGGCGATACAGCGTCAGAAGAGTGAAGAGGAGGTTGAGGGGAAAGGGGAACTCCGAGAGAGCGTGGAGAAGGACAAAGAGAGAGCGGGAGGGAAAGCCGCGTATACAGAGAGACAAAGAGAGCGATCAAGAGAAGCCAGCGATCAGCAGAGTACAGACGGCAAGGGAAGAAGAGTGCGATGTTTTGTGTGTGTGTGTGTGTGTGTGTGTGTGTGTGTGTGTGTGTGTGTGTGTGTGTGTGTGTGTGTGTGTGTGTGTGTGTGTGTGTGTGTGTGTGTGTGTAAGTATGCGTGTGATATGGGAGGAGAGAGGGGAGTGTAAATAGAGACAGACATAGAGCGCGCGTCCGAAATTTCGGTGGGAAAAATTCCTACCTTTGGAGCCACGGGGAGCAAAGTGTATACTGCGGGGCTCACTCTTTTTTTTCTGTCTCTCCCTTTCTCTCTCTCTCTTTTTCTTTTTCTCAGAGCGACGTCATTGCCGTAGGCGTAGCTGACGCTCGAGTCGCGGCCATTTAATATAACGCAGCGTAGCGATATAACGCTCCGATGAGAAAAACCGACCGACTATCGGTCGGCGGCGGCGACGGCGGCGGCGGTGGCGACGGTGGCGGTGGTAGCGGTGACGGTGGCGGTGGAGGCGGCAGCGAGCAGCTCACCACTAGTAACACCGAGGTCGCTTCATGTCCCTCATCGTACGGTGAGCGGTCGTGCCTGCTGCTGCGGCGACCCCGCCCATTCGAATCGTCGGGGCCTCGCAACACGGGGCCCCGAGACACGGTCGCGCCTGCACGGCGCCGAAATACCTAACCGTACGAGACGTCGGGCCCGACCCGCATCAAGCACTGACCGCCGTGACACCCGCGCCCGATTTCAATGTGCGCCCGTGACGAGGCACGGCGCCGACCACGACTCGCCGCCGCCGACCGTCTATCTCGCTTTCCCTCCCCCCTCCCTCCCACCGCCCCGTCGCTCCCTTTTCCCCTACCATTCGCCAGTTTCTCCGCCGCTTTCCGCCAGAGACGGACTTCGGATGATAACCAGAGATTGCGCCCCGAATCGAATGCGCGAATATTTTTATCGATAGCCATTTCGAACGTGTCAAGCTTTCCCAGAGATGGAGAAATTTGTTCGGTTTTATAATTCAGACTTATGATTTTGACGATTTTTCGATTTTCGATAAATGATTAAAGATAATGCTAGATTAATTCGATTAGGGTGCCGGATGTACATGAAGACGGAGCTGCGCGTGACGGTATTGCGTTAGCAACTTTATCAACGTTTCTCCTCATGACGTCAAAATCATCACGAACTTTCGACGTACAATTGCGATCCGGCAGTAGCGCCACTTGCCGGTTCCAGAAAAGCGAAACGGCAAGATGGTCGATATTGACGAGGAGATATGTTGAAAGTGATTTTTATGAAAAGAAAGAAATTAAATAAAGGAGACGACGCTTTTATGCTTGGCTACTTTTCGTCATATTAATTATTATTTATCCAAGTAGACAGAGATTTTCGAGAGATATATTTTACCGGCTAACAATGAATTAATTTTTAAAATCGAAGATGAACTTAGGTGCGGCGTTGCAAACGCGATTTATGAGATTGTATCGAAATAATTAGATTTTTATAATTAATCAATATAATTCAAAAATAAAAATCGCTAAATACTTTTCATATGCAAAAGCAAAATAAA
The DNA here is from genome assembly GCF_055798465.1 of Pogonomyrmex barbatus. Lineage (NCBI taxonomy): Eukaryota > Metazoa > Arthropoda > Insecta > Hymenoptera > Formicidae > Pogonomyrmex > Pogonomyrmex barbatus. The sequence continues at coordinate 9,230,101 of NW_028297160.1, forward strand.
AATATACTGTTTGATACCTGTAGTGTAGATGCCAATCCTATGACAAATGAAGTATTAACAATGAGAGTGCGCTGAGTTGTTTGTCGCTAGAATTTCTATAATAAAAATGAAGATAACAAGATTTTTGATTGATTACTTAAAGTCCAAATTTCTATTTATATAGATTAAATTTAATCTCGAATTAGCTTTGTATCTTTTTTAATTTCAAGAGTTTTTCTACATTGGTAGGAATACGAACATAAATTCGACATATGTATCAAGCAACGATTTAAAAAACTTTAATTAAATTATTTTAAATTATTTTAAATTATTTTAAAATTTAGAAAACATTCTTTTTAGAAAAAAAAAAGCATAAAGTTTAACATCGAAAAGCATACAAACCATCGATCTTCGCTACTAAAAAGACCACAAATTTTCTTTTTGTGATTACGCGTCCAGCAATAGTATCCAACCTGATGATGAAAAATCAATGTCGCCAACATTAATTTATCCGCATATAGCAGCGTTGTATTTTTTCCCTAACCGCAGAAACTCTCGTTGCCGCGAAACGTTGGCACTCCTGGCGCGAGGCGTCTCGCGTCGTCCCGTCGTCTGCATCGCGCGAGTGTCAGTGACAGCTGGCCGGGATGGCTGCTCTTGGGTTTTTGTTTGGTGTTATCGGCCCTCGACGTTAAACGCTCGGTATTTCTCCCGCTGCAACTCGTTACTGCGAGTGACGTGGCGTCCGGTAACGAGAGTACGCGCGATGCCGCGATGTCTCGTACGGCGCCGTGAGCGGTCGATCGCGGCCGAAGCGGGCGATCGAACGTCCTCATTGACGCCGTACTCGTGCGGCCTCTGCTCGCTCGGCCACCCCTCGAAACTTCGCCCCGAGCACCTTCCTCGCGCACCCTCTCGATCGCGCCTCTCGGCGCCCGTCGTCGTCGATGTAACTGCCGCGATCGAACGATCGCGTCGATCGTCGTCGTCGTCGTCGTCGCTGTTGTCATCGCTGTTGTCATCTCCGTAGCTGTCATCGACACCCAGTGTTCCGTGACAGTGACCTAACTCGATTTCACGGGCGTCTGTGAATTTGACTTGGCTCGACTCGATTCTCCAACGTTTTTGATCGTGAAAAAAAAAAGAGAAAAAAAAAACGAATCTTCATTATTTGGAGTCTCTCCTCGTCGGCGCGCGTCTTCTGGGAGACCGCGTCTCGCATCGCTCGCGAGTTACGACATCGAATTTTCTAGGGATTTTCCAGCGATTTTCCGACAGCGGACTCAATGAGGGAGGATAAGTCCTTGATTAATTTTCCGTCGACGAAAAATCGCTTAGAATATCGCGGACAGCCGATACCGTAAATACCGAGCCCGTTCGCGAATTCACATTCGACGAATCCTTTTCGAGCAGTGAGCCTTCGCGGATGAATTGTTTATGACAGTTCAGCTGCACGGTGAGTGGCCCTTTAAAACGTCTTTCCGGCTGTGAAATGCGACGCAAATCAAGTGAGGAGCGCATCGCGCTGATAAAATGATATTCTATTGGTAAATATATTTTTGTGGGTTCCCTATTTATAGACCTACTTATAGCGAAAATTCATAATCTCCGACCGTATTTCCCGGGAATTAATTAATTTTACTTACTCATTGATTTTATCCCGCATTAGTTCGTCGTAGCTATAATTTTTTGCTCTTTTAACGGAACATCGATTTTACTTTCTTGGCTTGTTGTAGCTATTATTTTTTATCGTTTTTCTAAACGGGATGTATCGGTTTATTATACAATTATTCAGTTCAAGTTAAAGTTAAAGTTGTACGAACATCTGCTGGAGATCGATAAGTAATTTCTTTTTAGAAGAATCTTTTTTTTTTATTTTAGCTTATTTTTATTTTTGCACCTCGCAAAGTTTAATATTATAATTATCTATGAATTATATTGTCTTTTTTTAGAAAAAATATACGAATATATCTCGAATCTATGTCTTCAAACGTTTTATTTTTCAACATTGTGAAACTTACCAATGAATTTATATTTTGCAAAATTTGCTACATTGCAAATATTAAATAGATATCAATTATCATATTTGGAGCTATTTCGGATATTATATTCGTAAATCAGGGAGGATGCAAAAATTTCCGTGTAAAAGAATATTTATATTACTTGTGGAATAAACTGACGTGTTGATATTTAAAACAACACTCGAGATCGTAGAAAATTTAAAGAAAAAGAAATTGACATTTAATAAGTGAAAAATATCACTTAAAAAATTAAAAAAGAAAAAGAAAATGGCATGAAAAATACTTAATTGATGCTTCTCAAACGATCTTTTGAGAATTCAATGTTATACCTTACAGAGGAACGAAAAGACGCCAAGAGATGTGAGAAGACTTAGCTCGGTTGACAATTGTCTCGCGTTTCAAAAACAAGGATCTTACCGGAGAAAAAAAAAACAGGACAAAGGGCAACAGCAAATTCGGCATGATCCGTGGCAGAAGTAGAATCCACTCGAAAATATTAGGCGGGGTGGTGGAGGCATGGAAGCCGAAACTGGCCAATCGTCTCTTCAGAGGCTCTACAGGAGCACCTTGCCATCACCGGGAATACCCGGATTAGACGTCATACGAGCCTTACATCAAGTACGACACATTTGCTCGTTTACAGTTTCTTTATTTCATGCACTTGTCCGTCTATTTTTTTTAATTCGTTGTGTACTTTTTGATGCTGGCAACAAGTTTTATCATTTTACATATATAGTAAAAAAAAAAGGATTAATTCTTGAAATAATTATCAACTTTACAATTGATAATAAAAAAATTTATATTTGTTAATTTATATAAAAAATTATTTAATTGTTATTTATTGTTAAAATTAAATTAATTTATGTTGAACATTTTTTTTTTAGATTTTTAAGCTGTAACAATTTCTTGTTGTAGACCAGATGTAGATCAGATTTCGTCGGTCAAATTCTAATTATAGAATATCTCTCAAGAAAAGAATATGTTCCTTTACTTATTTACCTTTATTTATTTATCATAGATTATATATTCAAGGGAATTTTATTGAAACGTATAACGGATTAGAATTTTGTGATTGTTTTCACTGCTATATACCTCGCGTCGAGATAAAAAGTTTCCATAGCTTGGCTTTGTGATGCAGACAGTCGTATCGCTGCGTTCAGCTTTAGACTCGTCACGCGAGGAGCTCCGTCGATTGCAGGAAAGCGTCGGGAATTTTTCCGGCGAGAATTACGTCGATGCAGTGAGTCGTCTAGCCCTCGAGAATCACGTACTGAGGCGAAGAATCCTGAGCAGGAGTTGTGAATTTTCATCTGATGCGGCAACCAGCCCGCTTCAATCGAAACACGTTCGACTCATCGTAAAAGCTCATATGGAGTAAGCAAAACATGATTTAGTTAGCACAGCAAGTAAACTTTAGATTTAATCGATAAATCAACAACAAACTCACCGAATTTTCCTATATTACAGTCAATCGACGGATTCTGAGAAAACTATCATGGAGAAAATCGTTACCGATGCCCAGAATGATAATCAACCAGCTCCTGGACATAGCGAGACTAGCAGTAACAAAGATAGTCCCGATCCGCTTTCTCATTCTAACCGATCCGACAAGTTCCAAGATTCATCGAAATCCTCGAAAATTACCAAAGGCACGATCAGTACGAAGATTATTGAGGCAACGCCGACGATGCTAAATGTTTCCCAAAATGAGAATCGCAAATCTCCGATTTTGACAACGAACGCGACTAGTAAGGAAGAGGAAGAATCCCGAGAAATCTCAGGTAAAAGACAATTGAATTTTTTCTGATTTATAAATATACCAATAATATAAAAAAAATAATGTATTAAAAGTTATTAAAAATATTACTAAAATTACTAAAATTTATTTAAAAAAACATATTTTTTATTAAAACATTCTAGATTCTATTGTTTTCATTGTTCTAGGTGATGTGATTAATATGGATCATTTAGATATTCCTGATAAGGACCCTGAAGATTTGAGTTTGAAATCCATTTCTGACGGCGACAATTCCGTGTTCAGCGATCACGTAGATCAATCTCAGGCACCTCGACAAAGTCAGCCAGGTGATTCGCCAAGACCAAACGAACATTCGGAAAACGAATCGGAGGAATTAGATGATATCGAACTGATATTCACAACAGACGAAACTTGTCGCGATCTCGGCCTGCAGGAGGACTTGGTTTCCATTACGGAGACAGAAACCTGGCAGCACGCAAGTGCTGGTGGCGGTCAGCCTGTCCTACTTAAGTACACAAAGTCAGCGGACGGCGAGTCATTAGTTTGCAACGACGAAAAAACTAGCTCCGTCGAGGAAGCCGTCTCTTCGCAGAGTTCCAGCATCGATCGCGAGGAGAGCGTCGACAGGTTCGACGAAAGTTCCAGTACCAGGCTCAATAAGATGTGGTCGCAGTGTTCTGTCCTGGTTGAGACTGATATTAGTAAGTGCGGTGTATTGGAAGATGCAGAAAATACAGCGGGATCGTCTTTGCGACATACCGCTAGGAGAAATACCCTAGCCGCCCCACCGACGGCTTACAGGTTTGTAATATTAAATAATAATATTAAATAATTCACTTTAAGAGAAAATTTTTTTACAAGCTTTACGAAATTTATAATCTGCGATATCTATGTAATTATTTATATTTTCCATCTTAACAGCTATCGTTGATTAATTTCCAATTAAATTCTTTAATATATGTTTTTTTTACTGTTATACTTGACAGATGTATTATTATTTTTTAGACCTATCATTCATCGAGAAGCTCTAGCTAGTAGTCGAAGAAAAAATTCTGCTCCGTTGCGACCGGTGATGGATCGTAGTAGCGGTGCTCGACGAGAATCCGGTGCTCAGACGGATATCTCCGCGCTTCCGGCACAATGGCGATCCGAGAGCTATCTCGCGCACAAAGTTGCGCATACTTTTACAACATTACCAAGTAAGTTCGCGCTACCAACGGGAGTGCCTGGTCGATTGAGACTGTCGGATAAAACCCGAGAGGCTAGAAGAGTGATGTTGTCAGACATCAGCTTCACTAGCATGGTACCAGAACTATCAAGAAGCGCGGATCACCTGTGCCATGATCCACATACGCAGGTGAGACTAAAATATAAAAATTAACTGTAATGAAGAGAAATGTAGTTAGAAATAAAAATTGTTAACAACACATATATTACCCATTCACGTAATAAATGTGGCGCATATTAAATGGGAATGCGTAACAAATATTTTCTCAATATTTTCTCTATTTCAGAGTTTAGTGTTTGAAAATAATTTAACTCAAAATTTACTTACAGCATTAGGATTAAGTAAGAGTGAAACTTTTGTTCAAAAACTATGATTTGTGGAGTTAAAAATTATAATACATAGAAGTAAATTTTAGAATCTAAAAGCATCGCAAAGCGATTAAAATCAAGAAAAAAGAAGAGAAAAAAAAGGAATAAATTTTTTTTTAGACGTGTTTTAGTTCGCGTGGCTGCGGTCTCCGTACGCCAGAAGTCCACAGGCGCGAATCCCTGGGATCTCCCGCGGGATTCTGGCCTCGTTGCAATCCCGCGACGGGACTACCGAGTCCCTGCGACTGTCGACTATCGACCGATCTCTATCCTTCACGATATCGCGGCTCTCTAACGTCGATACCTTCACCTGGTCTCGAAGTTGTCGGCGGTCCTCCGCGAAGGCATTCCTGGAGAGCGACAGCGGCATCTTTCGACACGTGGAGAGTCCCAGTTGCGACTTCCACACCACGTCCAACGTGGTCTTCGATGCCGTCTTCTCCAACACATGTACATCCCCCGATCTCTTCAAGAACTTCAAAAAACGCACCAAAGAGAACGCGATCCAAAGTGACTTTCCAAGGTACGATATCAAAAGATGCGATAATGCGCAAAGAAAATATTTGAAAAGAAGGATTCATAGAATAAGTTTAAAATGAAAAAAGATGATCGTCAATTTCCAGAGTGTCCAATGACTCGTGGTAGTTTGCCCAATTTGCGTTCGGATTCGGTCGGCGGTGAAAATAGCGGCGACTCTACCGAATCATTGATCGACGAAGCCGAGGATTATCTTCGGCGAAGCATCGATTCTATGCTAACAATATCGAGTGCCAGTACTGATTATTGGAGCAAACAAACGGCGAGGCGAAGACGGGCGCGAAGGCATTCGGAGCCGGATTTGATTCGTGATTGGCATCCTCCCCAGGACGCTAAGCCATATTTACCAAAGGTATTGTCTTGTTTATAATTTTTTACATTTCACTTATTCACTTATTCTCGATTTAGATTCTCAGTATTTTAGATTCATAATTCTCGATATTTTAGATTCATAATTGTGCAAATTTTTTGTTTGTGTTCAGATACCAAGAGATCTCAAACTGGATCATCTCGTAAAGGTCATATCGCCAGAGGGCAAAGTTCTCCAAGGCCGTGTGAGATACGTAGGTCCCGTTCCGGGTCGAGAGGACACGCACGTGGGCGTGGAACTGCCATATGTCAATGGTTCATCCGACGGTACTTTCCACGGCAGAAGGTTCTTCGATTGGTAAGCTTGCAAAACTATTTTTAAAACGCGAAATATTTCGCAAAATATCAATTAGAAGATTAAATGTTTTTTCTAATTAAAAATTGTATTGATAAGAAAAAGAGTATAAAGAATTCTTTTGAATGTAAAAAAAACTATTAAGTCAAATTAATTCCTTTTTTGCTCTAAATATAATTTTGATACACTCAAAATAATTTTTTTTATTTTTAGTAGTTCTTATAGTGTTAATTTGAAGCAGGGCATTTAAATGTATAATTTAATTAGAATATTTAAACAATTTCATTATTTGCTTTCATCAAGAATAAATGTGTTAACAGTGAGCCAGATCGAGCAATCTTCGTCCCGTTCAAAAAGGTAGTGCTTGCCTGGTGTACCACCTGACCCGAGGCACCGACCTCTATGGTTCCCCCTCGTATTCTACTCTCTCAGTACACCATGTAAGAGAGGAATTGAATAATATGTAAATCATAATTACGAATCGTCATCTTCGGAAGCTAGCTAGTCTCTGGTTAGCGAAATCAATGAGATAACGTGACTGTTCTTAATCTGTGGCAATTCTACCACTTTATTATTCCGATATGGAAACGTTAACATGTTAAGCTTGTCGAAATTAAAAAAGAAAGACCTTTGGACACAAGTGTAATAGTAGCCAAAGTATATATAAAACTTGTTATAAATCGCATCCATGACATTTGGTGATTCTTCAATGCGAATGTTCAACACGCAACAGCGAGCATTATGTGATCATAAATATATGTATGTACTAAATGTATATACATACACGTACATCCAGTAATATAGTAATCAACTCTGTTTGTGTGATATATTCGACAAGCGAATTATCGCCATTAGCTAGAAAGATAGCAGCGATGAATTTCGCTATATCAATCGTCTTATTGTATCTGATTTTTTTATGAAATGGAAAAAAGAAAAGAATAAAGGTCAAAGTTGTAAGATCTCCTTGAGAAATTCAAATACATTGTCGTAAGTAGGTCTTTCGAAGATGAAAAAAGGAAAGAAAATAAGAGCAAGTAGTAACGACGAAAAAAAATCTGGAAATGAAGGAATTGAAATTTTGTAATGGCAAAATATAAAATGACAGGTAGAATCAGACGTCAACTAGATTCCAGCAAAAATAATCAAAATTAATCGATAGTTTTTATCGATAACTAAGAGGCTACGTGCAGCAAACGCTGATATTTCATTTCGTTGCGTGACACGCATTGCAATCGTATTCCACGTGAATAATATCGACAACGATGTTTGCTTGTCGCGATATTGTAATGTTAAGTTGTTAAGGGATTGCATTCCTTGTTCAGAGAGAAAGAGATAAATTTGTTATTTTGGCTACTCTGCGATCGATTAATTATTATTAATACACACATCGAGAAAAGTTTCGCCTCTTGCCCCGTTTTTATGAATCTCTCTTTATATCAAGGAAATAATTTTACTCGTATAATAAAATTCACCAATTGTTTCCACCAATGCATAATATTAATATTACTGACACTACTTTTTCGTCAGATAAATAAATGTGCAATTTAGTCGATGTAAAATAAGATTACAGTTCAAAACTTTTTTTCGATGTGCGTATTTTTGACTGGAGCTAAAAAAATAGAGATAAAAATTGTCCGTACATTCATAAATATTATCAAATTTGTTATCAACTTAATATCTCCGCGCATTGCTTACGAGCTTTCGATGAGCAAATACTTTAGTGTACGTATGTATATGTATTTTATGTATATGTATATCTCTCTGTACATTTTAAAGAGACACGCGTATATAAAGTGTGGGCACTACACTTGACTGTATAAATACAAATATAATCATATCTTGAGGCTGTATCTATTGTCTTATGTACTGATGAATCCAACATTCTTGGTTTATTCGCACAGCGATAAGAATCGATCGACCGATCGTTCTATCGCTGAATTTTTAAATCCTGGATTTTAGATTAGCGATATCTAGCTGAATATTAACATAAGAACGACAAGATGTCAGTCTCCCTCGCTATTTATTGTATTTATCGTAACAAGTACCAGAAAAAAATAAAGAAAACTCGATCACAAGGTAAGCTACATCATCTTCCTCATGGAAACCTTTCTTGAAACTTTGATATATATATATATCGAACTTACTTAGAGAAGAGAGTTATATTTTTTTACATAACTTAAATTTCTGTTTCTTTTTTTATCGTCTAGATTTCCAATAGTTTCATTCGTGCAATCTTTGCTATTGTACATGCATTATACATTACTTCTAATTACTACTAATTAGCAGTATTTCATGATGTTCTGCGCTTTCCTCGATTTGTCTCGGTAAAGTCGAGAAATTATAAACGATGAGCCGGGTAATCAGCGTACCAGCTGAAAGCCCCGTTGGAGCCGGTATGTCCTCCAAAATCGACGAAATCTAGGATACGCGTGGCTGATCGTTCGGAACGTTGCACGTCGGAATCGTCCTGATGAGAAATGCCGGGTACAGCGACTGGTACGTACGCTTCCGTTTGCCTGGTCACCCTTGATAACGAGGGTACAATCGGATTCACCTCGATAACATCGATACCATCGACACCGTCGACGGGAATCGCGATGTAACGTCGACCTCCTAGTACACCGCAAATGGCGCATAGCAACATTAATGTGATACTCTAAAAAAGAAATATCAAACGATAATTTTTTCTTGTTTAATATCTACTTTAATAGTTTCGTAATTTAATAGTTTCGAAATCAAAGATAAATGATTTCATAGCTAATATAACTTCAGGTTTCGTAAAATGAAAAGAGCCAATAAATTCTTAAGCATGTATAACATATGTAGTATTTATTTTAAACCATATTATAGAATATTTTTTAATTACTAATTAGTTTTTAATGTGTAATCTAAAATACTTTTTAATATAAAAAAAAAAAAAATAAAAGATAATCGAAACTAATCAACTCCAAATTAGAGAAATATATGCATTAATTTGTTTTTTATTATTTTCTTCTCGCGAAGAGATACCTTAAAAATAAACACAAATATATTATTTACCAAGTTATTCATCGTCCTTGTGGTGAAGTAAACAAGAATTGAAGTTGTTGAACTAAAGAGAGGAGCTCCATCGTTGCCGTTTTATACGTTTCGCTTCGCCGCAGCTTTCTAGTCTCTCTGGAAGGAACCGACAATTATTTCTGGCTACTTCTTGCACCATGTTTATCCCATCGCGAGTCAATTGTCGCGCTAGACCGTCACGACCGCGAGCTGCTGAAACGTGCAGTGGAGTCCTCGAAAAAAATTGTTATATCCTCCTTGCCGAGTCACGCCTGGGCACTTTCGATCTTCTTTCAACTGAACTTTCGATTACCTTTTCTTTTACCGCGTTTTTCCTCGTAATTCGCCGCGGCTTACTTATCGATTTGTCTATGCGTTTGTCAATGATTTAACAATAAGAATAACAAATTTTGAAAAAAAATAGTTTTATTTTTTACATGTATTAGTCTCTATTTTTAAATTGACAAATCTTAATTTTTTTCATTATTACACTTGTTCAGTCGTATTCAGTCATCTTCAATTTGAAGAGTTTAACTATAAAATTATAAAATTAACTAAAAATCATTATAAAATATAATAGAATACATTTTAGATTACACAGTCTTTTTTATATCATTTTTTTGTCATTTTTTTATATCATTTTATTATATTTTAGTATAATAGTACGAGATAGAACTTACGCAACTATTAACATACTAAATATTATATCATTAAACAAGTTATTGAAGTAAATTTTATATTTAATCTTTATATTATCTGTATGCTTAAAATATTTAAAGTAAACAAAAATTATACCATTGCAATGTAACTATTCAACTATTTCGTATATATTTATTTTTAATACGTTGATGCAAGTTAAAAGCAATATAAAAATATAAAAACAAAAAGTAATATTAATATCTCTTAATATCTCTTAATTCTTTAAAACGTAATTTTAAATCATTGTGTAAAATTAAAGTAATATAATTTACTTCAATTGTCATAAACTTGTGAGCCCACATACATATAATGAAAATTGCATCGAGATTTTATATGAATTTGAATATTAAATTACATATAAATGTTATATTTAGTTTATTTTTATTATGTTTATTAGTTTATAAGTTCATAGAAATGTATCTTTAATGATTTAATTTTTGTATTAAAGTAAAAAAAGAAAAAAATTTTAATATTGATTATGGTTTACTTGATGTTTCTATGAATTTGAGGTAGTTTACACACGCTTTACACACGTTAACAGACGCTAGATTTCATTTCATACAACTACCATTCAAATTCATGTAAAATCATCTACCTGTTTATATAGTACTGTATAATCGCAACCGATATTAATCTTTTTTTCTCTGAATAGAAGACTTTGTCACTTTGATTTTTTTTCAGCATTTTTATACTTATATGTTCAATTGGTTGCTTAGATTCCTAAAAAAAAAATTACGAAATGAAAAGAAACGCATCATTTATGTGATCAACATTTATGTGATCAAAATATGAAATGTAAAAACATACAAAAACATACAAAAATACACTATTAAACTGGAATCTTTACCATCGCAAATCGAGTTCGTATCTATAAAAAAATTTAGTGCTATTTATGTGCTAATTTGCTATTGCTCTATTCCGAATTTTGTTGCTCCAACCGGGAGTTCCAGTTTAATAGAAGTAAATACAATACACGCATGTGTGCATGTATTTAAAAAGAATGCATAAAAAGAATAAATTCATTGTATATTTAAGATCATTTACTTTAGTCTAAATTTTATTTTGCTTCTAAATTCTATAATTTATATTTTTTCTATAATTTATATTTTAACATGGAAATTTGACTTTTGATATGATGAGAGAAATATTCTTACCTTATTTGCTAAATTAGTCCTCCAAATTAAAATTCTCTTCATCATCAATTGTCATGAATTCTGAAGCACATTTAATCCAGATGAAACGAATCGGGTAAATATGGAAGAAATAGAAAATCGCACTTTTCACGAGGTAATGCAGAATTCACTGCCAAAGAGATCTCTTCCTCAACTAAAGCCATTTCCAAACGTACCAATTTATCTCCAATGTTAATCTCCTGTGATAGTAAGAGAATTTATAAAATTTTGAAATAAGCACATGTATGATAGAAATATGTTTTCTAAGAACAAGTTCTTCTTTTAGAGATTTTGTAGATCTTTATACTTTTTTGTCTCACCTCATCATTATTCTGATAGAACAGTTCGACTTGAGGAATCATTGTCTTTGGACGACGAGATCCTCCGTCACAGATTAAACGTTCTTTGTAGCCTCGAACTTTAGCAATAAGCGGTATCCATTTTGTTGCATGAGCAATTTGGGCAAACATATCTATAGCTTCAGGATTCCACTGACCTCCTCTACAATAAAAATAAGTTTCATTGAAAGCGATTGATAAATCGCGTAAATCATTAATCAAACGATTAATCAATGAGATATCGATTTACCGCGGCTTCACATTTGCTAGTGAACACTCCACAGCCTGCTGTCGTAAGATTAACATGTCTGTACGAAGTTCTAATACATTATTTATAGAAACAATTTCGATATTTCCATAATCTACAAAGAAGATTTTGCATTGAGAAGATTCTTCCATGAAATTTATTACTTCCGCACGAAACCATCTTTTGTCATGTTTCAATCTAGCTGCTACCATTTGACCTGATACTACCTGGAATCAAAAACGTAAATTAATATTGTATAATTAATGATAATATATTAAATACATATAATTCTGTCTCTTTTTTTAGATTACTTAAAAAAATATTATATAATTATATAATATATTAAAGTTAACTCAGTTATACTCTTTCTCACTTACTTTTTTCAAGGCATGAATCTCGCGACTTTTCTTAGTGTTGTAATAAGCCGTCATAGAGTTTACCAAACGTTTTAAATTAATATTTCCAAGACCAATCACTTGAATCCAAAATCGATTTGGCGTTTCCATCGCAGATACATACACTTCCAGCGAATTACTCACTAATATAAAAATTTAACTATTAATACAGCATACGAAAATTGAACAAATTAATCAATTTTCATAAAGCAATATAAATTTATAAAAATTGATATTTCACAAATATAAATTTTTTTTTATTTTATATACCTTGTTCTAATAAAGTCTTCGGAAATATTGTAAAATCGCAAAGATGTAAGTTAATGGCAGAATCACGTATATATAATTCAGCATCTTTAAATTCAAGTTCTTTCTCAAAGTCTATTTTACTGGGGTCTTCTACTTTCTTGCTAAGCATTACAGACATAGATTCATTCAATTCATCCGCTTTGTCTCTTATCTGACTAATAGCTTTCATTGATTGCTCTTTATTTCCTACTACTATTACTTTTCTTTCCATTTCTATAAAAACATAAACATAAAAATTATCGCGATTATTATAATAATATTACATAAAATTATAATATAAAATTCTTAATATAAAAGATAATTTAAAAAGAATTAGTTATATCATATTTAATAATAAAATAAAAATAAATATAATTAAAATAAAACATAAGAGAAAATGTCAAAGTAATACATACGCTCATATTTCTTGGAATCCATTTCAACTGCGATTTTCGCACCAGTAGATTTTTCTATTTCCTCCACTGTGTATCCATACTTTCCTATGATTTTTTTGCAAACTGGATATGGCACTAGTAACAAATACTTCTCAATACGGCCATCTCTGATTTTTCCATCACAATTGTTTTCAACATTTATATCAACACTATCATCATTATCACTACTACTATCACTATCACTACTACTATCACTATCACTACTACTATCATTAATACTATTATTACTGTCATTATTATTATTACTAAGAGCATCATTATCATTATTAACATCATCTTTATTATGATCATTACGATCTTGATTATGACGTTTAGGCTTGCTTCTTCCGAACGCTATTAATTTAGAGTTCTCCGAAATCATATATCTAAAGTGAGCTTGTAACTCGACTTGATATTTAATTTTATTTTCTATTTGAACGACGGCTGGTGCTATTTGATCTGCAGTTCCTGTTAGTACAAGCTTTGCTTGTCCTTCATCTGTCATCAAAGAAAATATTGGTACAATTATGATAATAATTTTATTACATTATTACATATTCAATATAATAAAATATATATACTTCGTAAAGAACGAAAAGATGTATTCATAATTTTAAGTTTTAGACCATAAGATTTTTGTATTTGTGCAAAATATTCATGGTATTTCCATCTAGAGAATCCTGTGAAAGCTTCAAACGGCACTAACAATTCAAAAGTTTCAATGGGAGGTCTATTGTTTATAACTGTATTTATTTTTTGGCTTGCCATGTTAATTTTTTTTAGATCATCACCCCATATAGTACAGACACGTTCCCCAAGACATGAACTTTTTTTTTCTATTTTGATGCGTGTGTCAGTTGTCCTTTCTATACTTTTGATTATAGAACCATCTTTACCAATAATATCAGGTATATAATCCTGGTGAAATGTAACTTTTGAACTCAATTGTTTGGATTTTGCCGTTACTATTTCAACATGTTTCTTCTTCTTATCATCATTCTGCAATGCAATATTAATATTATTAAATAAAACAAATTTCATACAACATATATAAATAATTATAATTAAAAAAATGCAATATAAAGAAATCTTGTATGTCAAGAAGTATAAACTTTACCTCTTCAAATGAGGAATACAATAAAATTATAACTGATACACCAAAAGTTGTCAAAGATATACCAAATAAAATTGGCAATACAGACTTTGATATCCATCTCATCTTTTTAGCAAATTAAAATAATATATTTGTCATACAATCTGTAACAATATTAAACCCTATATAAAAACTTTAACCTTATATAAAACTTATTATTTGTAATACATATTTATAATATATATTTACAATTAAATATATAATAAAATTATATTTTAATAAACTGTAAAATTATTTTTATACTTTTCTTTCGTATAATATGCAACAATGTTAAATATAAAAAATTTATTTTAAGAAAAATATATATGTTTAATTATATAATTAAATATATGATTAACAATTTATATATTGAAATTTATATATATATAATTAAATTATATTTTAATAAACTGTAAAGAATCAAATCAAGGCAACACAAATTATAGATGTTCATGCAATACAATTATTTTTTTAGATATTTTCTCTAAATATTTTTAAGAGAATATTTAACACCATGTAATAATTATTACATATTATGTGGTTATTGTCATAATAATTATTATAATATATTATTATATAAATAACATTTAATTTTATAAAAAATTCAAGAAGTAAAAACTATTTTTTAAGTCATTTTGTCGACTATACAATGTATATAACTTTTTTAATATACTAAACTAGAATGCTACAAAAAAGATTACAAAGAAAATATATTTGATATTTTGAGGTTTTCACAAAATTGGATATCATTTATAAAAATTTGAAAAAGTAATTAATGTACTACATTTTCGTTATTATTTCTATTAAAAATATAAAAAATAACAATTTTCATCCAACTTAAACTGTCTATTCTATATATCTTTTACTCATTTAAAGCCTATGAAGTCATACTGATCTCGTGACTGAAAAAAAAAAATAAAATTTATATATTTCTTTCAATGACATACATACATAATTATATTCTTGGCGTAAAAAAATTGACGTTAAATTAATTAAAAATTATACGTTTTATAAATAAAATCTAAGTTGACTTGCCCACCTCGTCACCTGCGAAAGTACACGCGTAAAAAATAAACACCGGATCTATATTGTTGACGAATATATTACGGATTTAGCGATTACATCAGTACGTACACATGTTTACCTAAGTAAAATGGAATATAATACTCACTTAAAAGGAATCCAATTACTCAGATATAATAAGATAAAAGGATAAAAACGTTACACTGTACCAGAACACCAAACCTTCCTCAAGCAGTACGATGTGAACAAATTGGAACAAAAACGCTTTTCGGTTAACAAAGCAGTTAACCTACTCGCTACATAATTGAATGTGATTGGTTCTTGCTTTTAGAGCTGACCAATATCGAAATGCTTCAGCATAAATCGGCCGGTGTGTTACTGGCGATTCCAGTGCCGCTTTTTTATTTTTGCGCACGCGCAACATTTTGGAGTCAGCGGTCGGAGGTTGGTTTCACTTGATTTAACACTCACACATTCATGAGCGTCCTTTATATTTATTTACTCTTTTCACGTTATGTATATTAGCAGTAATGTTGATATATTTTATATTTGATAATTTATTTATAAAATTAATTTTAGCAGAACTAAATACTTGATTTTCCTCTTATTAGTTTATTAGTTTTGTCATTTGTCTTGTAATATTCGATAAAGAATAAAAATTACCGATTCTGGAAACCTAGAGAGAAACATAAATACTAAGCAAATTCGTTAATCAGTTGAAAATTGTACAAAACATAATTATTATTTTAAAATTCTTGGCTATAATAGGAGTTTACTTTTCACTTAAGTATTATTTAAATATTATTTTCATTTTTTATGTATTATTAGCTTTATTATTTTTGTTTCTCTGTTTATTTTTATGATCTTAGATTAATATTTCATTTGTTGTATTTTTTGAACGTATTGATTGGTTATAAAATAGTGAAGATTATCAGATTTCCAAAAATTCCCTATTTTCTAGCCAATCAACATGTTCAAAAAGTTTGTTTTATGACAAATAAAATATTAGGTTTAGAGTTAAAAAAAATGTAAACAATATTTCGTCATCGACCAGATAAAAACAGTTTATCTTAGGAAATTTATATAATTATTAAAATTGAGCTGATTAGTTTACAATATAATATTAGTTTATTATTTTGATATTTCTTAGATAAATGTACATACAACACAAAGATTTGATTTTTTTATCGAAACTTAAGGCCGCCCATCTTTAATAATGTCTTATCTGTGCAAAAATAATTGATCAACATATGCATTTTTTAACAGTAGAAAGATTATTAAAATCATAAAAATATTATTAAATTATTTCACCAAGCCATAACGACGAAAAATACAATCCAAGTCACGTGCTCAGTAGTTTAAAATACGTATGAGATAAATCAATCTGAAGTAAGTCGCGAATTTGAATTTCAAAGACTACCTTCTTGTTATTAGGAGAGCATGATGCCAGTTGGTAAAGCAGCTTGCTTCACCTCGCATCTTCCGAAAAGCGCGAAATTTAAATTGAATTTAGACTATCGAAAATTCAGCGCATTCTTTTAATAATGTCAATTATTTGGGAATATCTCGCATATTCCAGCCTTCGTTATTTCTTATCAAGATACATCCTCCTGATAATACTTCGACGATATTTCACGTGACTTTCACGTCACTACTTGTGGCTTCAACGACGTTCGTAATTCTGCTTTCATGTCAGTCTATCTCAATGTCAATCTAATTATACTCCGTATCCCCAACGCGTGAAACATCTTGTCTGGTTATCTTCGTCGTATTATCTTTATCTCAAACCGGTTCACACTGGCGCGTGTAAATGAGAATTTTTCAGTCCACTTCAGGCGATGCGCGTTTCCTCGAGTGTTTGATATAGTCATCAATTATCGATGAAAGGTGTTGCATGCGCTGAAAGTCTACGCTATCGGATACTCGAATAGTTTTATTACATCTCGTTCAATTGTAATCAGGTGAGTGTGTGTGTGTATGTGTGAGTGTGTATGAATTCTCGAGCCGAAAAAATTAAACAAAAGACGACCGTTGGCATCAGTGCCGTTTCATCGCCAAGAGGAATATACAAAAATTATGTTAGCATATCCGTAACATTCACGAGCGATATTTCAAAAATTTTATGTACCTTTGTTTTCAGTTGTCTGACTTATAAATAGCGTAAAAAATGAATTCGCCGGCTCTGCCACGCGTTCTGGTGACTAGCAACGAAGCACCTGCACCCGGTATCAATCTGCTTCGCGCAAAGTAAGACATGAATGAATTCAGAAATATATAAAAATATTGGGCGACAGATTATTTATCGTTTATCATTGTTGATATAGTTGCAACGTCACTATTATACCGGCTACTGTGGGCACTCGAGACCAAGTGCTGCAAGCCCTCCCTGGACACGATGCTGTGTTTCTCGTTAATCACTATCAAGTCAATAATGAATTTCTTGATATCGCTGGTAAAAATCTGTGTTATTGATTTTGATAGAATTCTTTTTATCTCGAGAAACTCCACGATTAGGAAGCCATTTAAATTTTTACTTGAAATAAAATTTGTCTCACGTTTATTTAAAAAACTCGTAAAACTCGATTGAAATATTTTTATAAGTATCATGTCAATATTTATATATAAAATAATAAGATAAATCAATTTGTTTTAAGAAAACGTAGCTGTTTAAAAAAATGCGCAATATGTGAGACTGTACATTTTTTTCTTATAAAGAAAGGCAGCTGAAATTTTATTGAACGACAAATTTTAGTTTCCATTGTTTTTTAGGACCAAATTTAAAAGTCGTGTCGACGATGTCGGCCGGATACGATCACTTGGATGTTCCAGAAATTAAAAAGAGAGGAATCAAAATTGGACATACACCAATGGTACTATCCGCTGCAGTTGCAGAAATGGCCATACTCTTAATGTTATCTGCGGCAAGACGCGCTCATGATGGTCGCATGGCGCTAGAAAAGTAATTCATGTTTTATCGTATTTTAAATTATAATTTGTCAAAATTTTTGTTTGGAGAATCATCTGATAATCATTTGATCTAACAATATAAAATTTGTTTCTATCGTCTTTTATCAAATTGCTTAAATACAGTAATATGTATACATAATAATACAATTAAGGAATGAAGTAAAAAGGTCATCACAATGGATGTTGGGACAAGAAATACGTGGTTCTACAGTTGGCATTTTTGGCCTTGGAAATATTGGTCAAGCAATCGTTAAACGGCTAATGGGATTCGAAGTGGGATGCTTTATTTATACCGGACATTCACATAAGAAAGCAGGTAAGAAAGCATGTTTACAATTTATCAGAAGATTAATAATCTTATTTTAATTTCTTTTAAAGTGTTTTAGATATCTGCATTTTATATTTACTTAATATTAATGCATTTTATATTTACTTAATATTAATTTTATCTGTTTTTTTTTTATCCGATACTATCAGAGTTATAAATTATAAACAGAGGTATAAATTTTTTAAATTTAAATTACATCAAAGTTAATGGGCTATAAATTTAATTCAGTTATACTAAAAGTTACGTAAACAGAAATTAATTTAATTAGAAATTACATAAAAATTAAATTAAAAGTTTATTTTAAAAAACATTATTTACATTAAATTATTTCCAATAAATAACTCTAATTATGCCCAATTCACGAAATCTTTTTTGATGTTTATTAGATTAACAGATTTATAGGATTATTGCCCCAAAAAATCTTCAAAAATTCCATTTAAAATATATAATATGATTCAGGTGATGAACTTGGGGCAATATTTGTCTCTCTGGATGAGCTTCTAACGCAGAGTGATTTTCTTGTAATTGCGGCACCTTTGACTAACGAGACCCGAGGACTTTTTAATGATGATACTTTTAATAAAATGAAAAAAAATGCTATCCTCGTGAATGTAGCTCGCGGCCAAATCGTCAATACTGATTCACTTGTGAAAGCTCTCCGTGATAAGAAGATATTCGCTGCTGGCCTAGATGTTACCGATCCGGAACCGCTACCAGTGGAACATGAACTTTTAAAATTACCCAATGTCGGTCGGTAATCACACTTTTTTATTTTTTTGTTATTCTTTTTTGTCATACATATCACATACTTGAATATATAATCAGAAAATCCATCAAGTTTTAGAAATGCTATAATTTCGAGATCTAAGGAATATAAAACTGTAATATATTTGATATATTATAACTTACATAAGATACAAGATCACTAATTTTTTATTTCGATAATTGCAGAAATTGTGCCACATTTGGGCAGCGCAACAATCAAGACTCGTAATGACATGTCATTAATCGCAGCGCAAAATATCATCAATGGCCTTCAGGGCAAGCCATTGGTTTACAGTCTATAATAATAATTATCTTTCCTTCTTTTTTGTATATTATATATTCTTTATATAGACATCAAAAATGCCATCAGAAACAATGTTGTTTGTTCATACATGATTCAAATAGAAATCTTTTTGATTGAATCTAAATTGCACAAATGTAATCACTTGTTAAATTTTAATCTGTATTTGATTATTCATAATCAATAAATTAGCCATATTAGATAAATAAATACTTTCGCTAATACAAAATATTTAAATATTTATAAAAATGTTATTCGATTATTAAGTTACATTATTTATTTTGGAATGATTTTGTAGGTGATGTGTGAAATATTTTTAAAAATTATACAATTCATTAATGTACTTAACCCTGTGTGTGATTCCATGCAATTTTGGAGACACATATTAGATATCTATATTTATAAGTCTTATACATTTCATTCTTTTTTTTATTACTATTTACCATTATTCTATATATCATTTTTACCATCAAACAGTTTTTTTACAGCAATTATTATTAATTCCTGTTTTCAAAACAATCATTCATTGTGACTACAAACGCGGAAAAAATTGAGCTATAAAAAAACTAAATTTTTCTCTCTCATGAGAAAGTTTTCAGATTTGATCTTTAAGTTTAATTTTCAAAAAATTCTTAATATTTTATTTATGACTTAATATAAATTGGAAAGTTACGACATATGTTTCATATGATTCATAAAAGATATGTATATTTTGTTTATAAACAAATGTTTTAACTTCAAGTATATCTGAATTTTTCAAGAATCTTTTTATAATAATTTTTTTATCTCAAAATATATGGAATTAATAACCATTACTTTTCAAGACACACTTGTCACATTAGAATACAAGCAAGCAAATAGAAACATGAGAATGGATCTTTCATCTTTCATCCTTGAAAAGTGTATGTTTATGCAATACTTGCAATAACTCACAGATTTATATCTAAACAGTATTCAGCATTTATCACCCATAATGAACAACGGGTAACCATCAGGCTTCCACTACAGCATTTTTTAAACTACTTAAAATAGGATCAATCTTATTTTCCAACGATAGTACGTGGCCAGTGTTGCAATCATGACTAGCGATAAAAGTAACAACCAACGGTAATTTATTCATTTGGATTACCTGAAAAGTAAATAAAGAAAATTTTAAATCGTGAGAATAATCTCATGTGATAATCACAATTGTATATTTTATGCTGTATATATTTATTATATGTTTTACCTGATAATTACTATACATGCATATAATAGTTTTATTTTTTCCAAGCCCCAATTTACTCCCCTGATCTGTAGCCATTCCAAAAGTAGATAAGAAACTAGCTCTTGTTGCTAATTCTGGTGCCTTTTCATTGGCTACAGATATAACAGGTACTCCATCCCTATCTGTAATTAAGATGCTATGCAAACCTTCTACATCGCACAAGAGTCCATAAAGAAATTTCTTCAATTCCTGAAATGACAAAATAGAATTTAAACAACATAAGAAATTTTATGTCTAATTTGTTTTAATTACTGAATTAAAAAATTAATAACGATGTAATTTTTAAATAATACTGAGAAAAAATTTAATAATCAGTGTAAAGATGTCAGATTTCATTAAAAAAATCAGTTTTGTCTATAATCTCATACAAATTCATAAAATCAATAACATCTAAAAAAGTAGTAAAGTTAGTTGCAGAGACTTTAAAAATCATACTAAAATATAAATTAAAATGTTGATTATTGATGCAAAGAAATTATTGTGTAAATAAAACATTATCAAAGATTTTTATGTAAATTTAAATAAATCTGAGAACCAACAAATTTGAAAATTTTCTTATAAAATTCCAAAAATCTTGATATATTAATGCAGATGTAATCAAAAGGTTTCATTTTCTATATTTTATAATAATAATAATAAATCCAACGTAATCTAATTCATGGAAAATGGAAAATTTTTGTCAATATAATCTATCTGCTTAATTTTTGGAGCATTTGCGATAGCGTAACAAGGAAAGATTTGATAAATGCACTTTACGTCTAAACAAAGCGTATAACCTCCAATTTAATGTAAAAAAATATGATAAATACAAATATAAAAAACAAATAATTTTTGTGTTAAATAATTCAAAAATTAGATTGAAGGCATGATTGTTAATATCACCATCTGATGGCAGTCTTACAAAAAAAAAAAAAAAAACAAAGTAAAAATTGTTATTAAAATCATGTGCTGTATAACCTCGGCAAGACTCGAGGTTAGGCTTATTTAACCAAAATAAAAAAAGATAAAAGTGCGATGCGTTTTACGGCGAATGTTCAACTTACAATCGTCATTCTTTTCAGGGAACGTGCGTGAGTTATAAACGACGGACGAGCGATAGGCTTAACTTTCTCGGACGCGCACAATTGACACGATCATCGAGCGTTATCACCTGCGTTCGGTGATTACCATATCGCATTGTCCATACGCCCAACTTTTGAGCGATGAGACGTAACGATTGCGACGTGTCGGCAGCCAGTACGACAGAAATGTAAGCCTCAACTGTTCAACTATACACAATGAGCTTTCCCTGAGTTAAGTGGAGTTTAATATCGATCGTCTACCCTGCGAAAGAAACGCCGCATGATGCACAGAGAAGTTGATTAAATTTCGTGAAAAATTTTCTCTTACGTTCGTTTTTTATCAATGTAGATTAACTTTAATCTCGGCTTAACTTTATCTTTTTTTTTCTAATTCTTATACACTCCCATTTCTATCATGCATATTAACTTTAATCCCGATTTAAATTATTTTATTTTAATTCTAATAAGAATTAAAATTAAAAAAATCTACATGGATAGAAATGAATATTAGAATTAGGAAAAGATTAGGAAAAGTAAATTAAACCGAGATTAAAATTAATCTGCGTTGATAGAAGTGGACCTAATTCTCTCAAATCAAATTGTTAATTAACTTTTAATATAATCATTTAGAAAGCAAACGCAATTGATAGCAATCGTTTGTAAAGTAATAAAAAAAAATTTTTTTTTAGAGAAAATTCTTTCAGATATGCAAAAGTAATAATTATTGATGAGTTTAATTTGATTTGTCATCATGCGGATTTAAGAGGAATAACTTTGGAGTGACATTTCGAATATTTATGAGAAATGAAGAAACAAAAATAATATCTTTTCTGACCTGCACATCGCGGGGAATCGTGAATGATAAACTATCGTCGTCTATAATTATCTCCTGTAATTATCAACGTAATCCTATGCCGATCTTGTTTCGAGTGCAGAAAGTGTAACGTGGTGCAGCTACAAAATACAGATCTTGCCGTCTTGCCACCCTCGTTCCCTGTAATAAATTGGGCATTCATCGAGCGACAGGTTATGTCACGTCGTGATCGCGCTGCCATGTATGTACACGCGTACATCGATGTAAATTAGTAAATTAGGAAATTACTCTCTCTAATGTTAAGGTGGAACCGACCGAGTCTCATATCGCCCGACGTGTCGACCGACTGGGAACGTGTCTGTCGAAAGATACGGGACAACACGTAGAAAGGTATACTGTATCCCTGCGGAGATATTCTGCGGAGAATTCTTTTCGTGCAATCAGCCCGCGATCTGTCACGTTGTGTGCCGCATATTATAAAATGACATCTGCCGCGGTGTTATCTCCTTAAGTGAATTTTTCTCGCGCGAGATCGAAATCGCGCAGCTTCTGCGACAAGTGCGGTGAATCTTTTTTTTTTTTTTTTTTTTTTTTCTTTTGTTTCTTTCACCTTTACGTAGTATCCAGATTATGCGAGTTCTACGGAAGATCCAGCGGTTTTTTCTCGTTTTATCTAAAATTTATATATGAATCTTGATAGGAAGTAAGTTTTATATTTATTTTTTTCTGATCAAGATTATATGAAAAAATGTCGCAAGAGGTCAAAAGTTTCAATCAGCGATTATTTCTGTTAATTTTGAGATTATTTTGTTATTATCATGATTTGATTATTTAATTTTGAAAAATTATGATTTTTATCAAAAGCAATCAAATCTGGCAAAATATTTTGCCTAATAAATTTTGCGATTGTATTTTCTTTCCTAAAAATAAATATAGCAGGTTTTTATATATTATTAAAATTAATGTGCATAATATTAAAATATTATATTTAATATATACTTTAATTTAGATTCCATAATTGCAGGAAAAGAAAAACAGCTAAGTTCTAATGTTCTCATGTTATCAAAAACACAAAATGGAGCAGCTAGATATAACAGGAATTGTACTGAGATTGTGCCTATTCAATGTCCTAATGATAGACTGGGGCAGCGCAGCTGCGGTAGCTCATAAGGATTCAAGTCTGATTAGCTTAGCCGATCAAGGCTTATATAATGCCAGCGACGATGTAGTGATTCTCAATGCCACAAATTTCAAAGCTAATGTTTATAGAAGCAATAGGAGCTGGTTGGTCGAATTTTACAACAGCTGGTGTGGCTTTTGCTTTAGATTTGCACCAACGTGGAAAGCTCTGGCGAGTGATATTTTATGTAAGTTATTTATATAAATTATAGAAAACACTATATGTAATCATTTATTTAAATTGCGAAGATCTAAAAGTTTTCTGAAGAAATTAATTCAGCTAGAAAGTAATATATTGATGATATTCATTTACTTTTGATGCAGATATAATATTATAAATAAAAACGTTAATATTTTAGCTTGGAACGATATTGTCGTCGTTGCGGCCATAGATTGCGCCGATGATGATAACAATCCAATCTGTCGCGAATATGAAATTATGCATTACCCAATGCTGAAATATTTCTCTATAAATGCGCGTCCACCGTCCTTGGGTATAGTAATAGAAAAGGGGGACAGTGTCGACTCGTTGAGACATAATTTAATCGACAGGCTCGAAATGGAACAACAGGAAGGACGAGGATCTACGTGGCCTAACATTGCACCGTACAGGTACATCAAAATGAATTTCCCACGGTCACTTCCTACTTACTTCTTCATTATGACTCAGCAGAAAATCTATTTTTATTCTTTGAAGTCATACATAATCCTATATTTTTTTAAAAAGTCATAATTTACACTTTAGTGATAGATCATGCTATAAAATTTATTAGACATCTTAATTGTTAACGAACTATTATTAAAAAAAAATATCATTTATCCATATCTTATTTTTGTATTACAAAAAATAGTGTGATACATCTTGATTTGTAGGAACGTCGAGACAACAGATATATGGAAAACAGCGTCCAACAATGTACAATATTTCTTCCTGATTTTCGAGACTACGGACTCACACTTGGGCACGGAAGTCATTCTTGATCTCCATAAAATCAGCAGCTTGCAGATACGCAGAGTGACTTCCGACAATCAACTGCTGTGTGTGATGAACAAAGTTACCAAATTTCCAACTTTAATAGTCTTCGGCCGCAATGAATCGCAGAAGGTTGTCAGCATGAAGATACCGACGAGGCAAGGAGTTCGGCAAGCTATTAAAAATTACGCGATCGTGAAAGGAGTGAATATCGATGAAGTGGGCACAACGATGTCTCACGAACAGAGTGCGGAGAACACGCCTCGAATAACCATGACGATTGTAAAAAGTCACGAGGTGGTGGAGGACCAACTACCATCGTCGAAAAAAGTTGACGATTATTTGTATCAACTCGATCTGGAGAGCACTCTACATTATTCGATCAATCATGAAATATCCCTGATGAAGTCGATAGACGGCGAGAAAATGGAGGCATTGCGGAAATATCTCGCGGTGCTGGCAGTGTACTTCCCTCTACGTCGTAATAATGCTTATCTGGAGGTAATACGCGATGTCGTCGAGAGCAAAAGCTCGATGACCGGTGAGGAATTCAGCCAACTGGCAAAGACGACAGAGGAAGAGATGTCGCCGGTGTACTCGGGGATGCCCCGTCGGTGGATAGGATGCAAAGGCAGTACGGATTCGTATCGCGGATATCCTTGTGGATTATGGACCATGTTTCACATGTTGACCGTGAACTTCGCGCTAGAACGCAACAAGGACGTTTCTCAGGTTCTCTCGCAGGATCCTGCAGCGGTACTACGAGCGATGCACGGCTACATCGGGACTTTCTTCGGTTGCGCTGATTGTGCCGCACATTTCGTGGAGATGGCTAGCAAGAACAAGATATTTGACGTGCACAGCAAGGACGAAGCTGTCCTCTGGTTGTGGCGGGCGCACAATCAAGTGAACGCTCGATTATCAGGTGACAACACGGAAGATCCTCAGCACAAGAAGATACAATATCCCGCGGTCGAACACTGTCCAACATGCAGATTCGTGAACAATAGCTGGAATGAAGAAGAAGTCTTACAATACTTGAAAATGAAATATAGTTACAACAGCATCAAGTATGACGGGATCAGCAATTCCAACAATGATGTAGGTATGATCAATGGCAACGGTTCGAGAGTGAGGCCGGAAAGACTCGCCAAAGAGACAAAGCGCATCACCGCTTTCGGTTGGGATTTGAATATATTCGACATCAGTATCTGCGTAGTGCTGTACATCACTTCGGCCGCGATACTCGTGTTGGTATGCATCAAGTTCGCCGTTAAAAGGACATATAAAAAGAAAGCCCACATTAATCTACTACCCAAAGTATAATTCTTTTTCTTATACTTTGCGTAACATTCCCAAACCAGCAAACATCACTCAGGCACGTTCCAATTGAGAGAACAAGTCTCAAATTTTTAGTAATGGAGAATAATAAGACTAAAGTCAGCGCTGTAAATGGTGCACAATTATATATTTAATTTTAACTATGTTTATTAATAAAAATTAGGTATTTTTTGCGTTAAGTCGATCTTGCCAGTAATGAAATAACAGTATCCAATAAATCAAAATGATTCAAAATGAACGTAAACCGCTAAAGAATATACTCAAGTCCATACAAATATAAAAATATTTAACAGAATCAAATTCTTTCGCAGATTATATTAATTAAAATTTTTCTATTCGCGAAAACAGCATGCATTTTACACTAATTATTCTCAAAGCGGGGATCAACGACGATATATTCTTTTGCGAGTTTTAAATAAATATTGAATTACTAAGTAATTATAAAATTTTTTTATTAAATTATAAACAAGCGATTCCACTTTATGATGTTGCCTTAAACTCGTCCAAAGAATATATCTTATTAATGACTTCTACGTTAGGTTTGCGTATAAGATATAGAAATATAGATGTATTGGATTGTATAATGATAAAACGAGTTAAGATACATTCATAGAATATTCTCGATTATTTAATATTTACATGCAAAATATCTTCACATCGCTATGATGAAATAGACAGAAATTACGCATTTATAATCATGGAACACCATATATCATAAAAAAAAATATAATATATAAGTGTTTAGCTTTTTTTCACTCGATGGCAAATGCAGTGTGACTGAAATGATTCTCTGTCGGATTATTATATTATTATTCAATATTTCAATACGTTGTATTGAAAATCCTAAACGTATAGAGTTAGTAATATTAACCAATTATCGCAAGACATTAATGATTGAAAGACAATGTTATTCTATTATTTTGTTCTTTCATGCTTCCTGAAATGTTCGTGTACGCCTTCTTTCTACGTATTTTATATAGTTGTTCTTTTATATGAAAAATTTTGTACCATTTAGGGTACTGGCAGGTGTTCAAATTAAAGAAATGGTAATTGTTGATATATTTAATTAGATATTAAGGAAATGAGATGTCAAATTATATATAAATTAGTTTCTGACTGGCATACTATAATTGCATTTGAATATAACCAGGGTTCATTATAAAAGATAAAAGGTTGTGATCTTCAAGTCGCAAATGTCTATATGAACATTAATCTTTTATGGATATTTGATTTGTAAATAGATACCCAAAAGAAATTACTTCTTCTTTACTAATCTTGTATATTACAATTGTCCTTATACATACATACATATATATATATATATATATATACAGTTTTCTAATAAAATATACAATATATAATTAATGTACAATTAAATATTTGGTTCAACTATGATAATTATTAATTATTAATTATAAAATAAAAGAATAAATAAAAGAATCAAATTTTTTTCTAAAGAATAAAATATTAAATTACAAAAATCAGAAAAAACTTTCAGTTTTTAAAAGTATAAAAACCACAGCTTTATAAAAATACACAATATTATTAAATCGTAAAATATGTATATGTAAAAATAATAAGAAAAAAATTATTAAATATTGTATTGAATTTTTACAAGATTGTCAGCTTTTAGTAGTATTTTGTTGCTATAAATATTAATATAATTATAAACATTGTGCCAAACATATATACAATGATTTGTACATATAATGGAATAAAATAATGTAAGATACAAATTCTGTTTATAACAATTATACAAACGATATATTTTGAAGTATAATAGACCATAAATGAAATAATTGAATTAGAGCATCCTTTACAAAACATTTTACAAAAAGTATAGTCTTTCTAACTAATGAATTAATGTTTTTTTGTTTGGTCATCAAGATATCTTCAATATTTTTAACACAAGCAAACACTTGCTTTTAGTCACACATCACATAATACATAGTTCGATAGAAATCACAATAGTTAATAAAAGTAATTCAATCTTTTTTCGAACACAAGTGATGCCATGAAACTCCATCATGAGGTAACTTGGATTCTACATAAAAAAGCAACCACGCCAGATACCATCGTTCTCCAAACACTTCTCGAATATTATCTTTCCATCCTACATCATATGTAAAATCTTTCTTATTGCTCTCATTACCCACAACACCCCTGAGAATCAAATTGAAGTGATAAATGCACAAAACTCCAGTGTATAAAGTGCCCACTGCCGACACAACATACAGCAACAAGTAGAACTGATCCATGGAGCTGTCGAAGCCAAAAAAGAAGATCGCCACGGGAAAGACCATCTTGATGACAGACATTGGAAACTCAAAAGGCATCCTACTCCAGATGAACAGACTGCCGTAGTAGAAGGCATACGTTGCACCAAGGAACAGGTACCACAGAAACATGATGAAATATCTGTGATTGTAGTAGCCCACGCAGCAGCCGGTGAACACGCAGTGGTGGTCACGTTTAAGGATGCAGGTGTCGCAGGTGTTGCAGTGCCACGAACGCGGTGGCGACATGCACTCGCAGGTCGCGCACAGCCTCCAGCCATCGGCTATCTTCGCGGTGCTCATGGGCACGATGCGTCCACCGATGCTAGTGTCGCACAGCACTGTATACGTGAAATTACCTACGATATTCAATAGAATAAAACTGCCGAGAATAAAGTGAAATGTATATGCCAAGTTCTCATTCTCGTACAATGCCGGTAGTATTATCCATAGTCCGAACCAGTACATCAGAGGCACTACGACCAGCACGAAGATCATCGACAGTAGATCGCCGATGGTCCGCGGCCACACCTTTTTCCGGGCTATCATCGTAGGCACGTTCGCTTCTTCCGATTTACATTAATTTCGATTATTTTTTCTGTTCTTTCGCTCTTATCATTGTCACTTTGCTATCTCTTTATCCCTAATGTTTACGTTGGCTGCCATTTTGAAAATGCGCCATCACGTGGAAAGCTGGCGTATTACCTCCCCGCCCCTTCCCCTTCACATCTTCACACCGATTTTTCGCTAAAATGGCTGTATTTGAAGAGAGAAAAAGAGAAGGAATAAAAAAGATTCAGTTGCAAACCTGTTATGAAAATATGAATATTTTGAACATGTATTATAAAGTATTTTAAGTGTATTAATTCACGTTGACTAAAAAAAAAAATTATGATTACATTTATCATCGAGTATCGTCGAAGGAGAAATGTAGTATGACGTTGGTTTAATTTTAAGATTGGAATTCACATGCAAAAGATAAAGGTGAATTGCCAAACAGTATTGTAAAACTTGGCACTTTTTATTCGAAATGCACAGGTAGTGTATTTCATACAATTCCACTTTAGAATTATATGTAACGTTTTGAAATTATGAGAATAATTGAAATTATTTCTAACCTCTAATTTTAATTATTTATAACTTATATATAAATTATTTGCTATAATTAAATTGATATAATTTATTATTTTACATTGAGGTGTAAAAATATTTTAGTCATGCCCTCTTTTTGGCAAAATCGGCATTGCCATGGAAATATGATTCTTTCAAGTGGACTTCATGGCGCATGTTTAAAACACGAGCAAGCCATAAAACCAAAGAATTTGAAGGTCGCAAATTAGTAGGGTAATGAAAATTCAAAATATCTAAGAAAATGAATATTTGATAATGTATTTTTTAAATTTACTATTTTGATGTATTTAATGTATGAATTATAAATTATATATTTTTAATGCAGACTATACCATTTAATAAAATTTCTATTTTTAGATTTTCAATGGAGAAAATGTACCATGTGGTTGCCGATGTGGAAAACTATAAATATTTTCTACCTTTTTGTAAAAAATCTGAAATTACTTTGAAAACCAAAGACTTTCTAAAAGCCAATTTAGTAATTGGGTTTCCACCTATAAATGAAAGTTATACTTCAAAGGTGACTATGGTATATCCAAGAATAGTTAAAGCCGAATGTAAGGATGGCAGATTGTTTGATCATTTGGATACCCTGTGGCTGTTTAGCCCTGGATTGAAAAATAATCCTGAAACATGTGTGATTGACTTCTCCTTATCCTTTGAGTTTAAATCTGTCATTTATTCTCAATTGTCAAATTTATTTTTCAACGAGATTGTACGACAAATGGAGAACGCCTTCCTCGAAGAAGCCAAAAGAAGGTATGGTCAGCCATGTTTAAGGACAGTACAACTCCAAAGATGATATTTATGAATGAAAATTATTGCATATAGATAACATTTTTATGGTTTAATAAATTTATTGTTATCCACATTCGTATAACATCTGCGTGTCATATCACAGTTGTATATTCTCAGGATATTCACGCGGTATATCATTTTCTTATATTGAGATACTCGAAAGATGATCGCATTCCTGCGCGCGTGAAGGAAAAACTACATATTTTTTATAAAAACGCAAACATTTTATTTATAAACGGAATATGAGAGCACAGCAAAAAAATTACAAAATTAGAATGGTTTTGTCATAATGTCTCGTCGTCATAACTGTTTTTTTTTATAATGACAATCCCGCAGTAAAAGGGAGTTTAAACAAAAAAAAAAAACACACAAGATTTAACAAAGATTCAAATATTTGCAAATTTTAATTTACAAAATATAAAAAAAATGTATAAATTTAATCATGTGATGAGAATAATTTTCTTATATAAATATCGGTAGTTATATTCTTTAGATTAGATTGCGCGATTGGTTGACTTTTGTATCATGTTTTTCTATCACGTTATGCAAATCCATTTGAAAAAAAACCCTAGAGCGAAAAAACCTAGAATTGACCAGTAAGGAAGAGGAAAACTTTATTTATATTTGCTTTGATTGGTCAAATCTTATGTAAACTTAAATAATTTCAATCTTCGATGCATATTCTAATTCTTTTTAAATCATCGAAAATTGTTCGACCGTACCGTAATTACAACTTGTATCGATAATCGATGAATTGCGGTTGGTATACTTGCGGCAAAGTTCAATACATTTCATTTTTCCTTCGAAACACAATTTACATATACAAAGTTCTAGACATTTTGCGCATTGGAAATACAATGTTGACGCGCGAAAATTCTCTACATTAGGGCTCTCGTATCGCGACCGTAGGTCGGTCGAGTCCGAAAAGTAGACTTTCATCCGTGTGCCCAAGGCCGCGATACATCAGAGCAGCGCCGAGTGCCACAGACTCGAGTTGCGCGCGTCGAAGGTGTACGTTAAAAAGGTGTACGGCTAAAGTCATCTCGCGTCGCACGGAATACGTGCATGTACACACGCGCGTCGCTCCGTTCCACGAAACGTGTGCGGAATAAAGGCGAGCCATGCGCGCCAGCCGCGGCGATGCACCGTCGGAATAGCAATGAACTGCGCAACGGGCGATAGGTGTGGCGCGTGAAAAAGGAAAGGAAAACGCGCGTCGCCGCGAGTGCCGCGAGTCACCGAACCGAGAGAGAGAAAGAGAAGACGAAAAAAAAGGAGAGCGGCGTGGTGAACACGTGTGCGTTCCGGAGAGAATGAAGACGTTTGGCGAGACAACACGACATCGTTCCCCGACGTGAACAGTCTCGAAGTGGCTCTCGCATTTTAATCCTCGTGTAGGTGTCTCCCGCGGAGCCTGACGTCCCGTCGGCCCTTCGCGCGCGCGCGCGCGAATACCAGTGGCGCGTGGTGCGATCTCGAGAGCGCGTTGTGCCTGCGCCTATGCGTCTTCATTCGTCGCGCGCTGTCTACGTAGTAGCGGCAGTGAAGGGGGGTACAACGACGCCGGCGGGAGCGACGGCGGCGACGACGACGACGACAGTGGTGGTAGTGGTGGTGGAGGAGGAGGAGGTGTTTGGGAGGGACACGAGGTGTCAAGGGGGTTTCATACGCCACGAGCGAGAGAGTGAGGTTAGCTTGTGTGTGCGTCGCGCTCATTTTCTCTCCCTCTCTTCCGCTCGCTCGCTCACGCGCGCTCTTTCTCTCACGTGTCTCCATCTCGCGCGCGTGGGGCCGTCGCGCTCGTTGTGTCTCTCGCGCGCCCGTTTGTCCATTCGCTCGCTTGCTCGCTCGCTCGCTCGCTCATCTACCCGCCTGCTCGCCCGCCCGCCCGCTCGCCCGTCCACCCGTCCGTCGGCTGGCGCGCGCGCGCGCGCGTTAACGGAATTCGCGATTGAGCACGCAGGGACCACCGACTAATGTTTAAATGGACGCATCGTCCATTATCACCCAAGTATCGCGGGATGACGAGCTAGGCGCGTTCAACAGCGAGAAAGGTGCGTATCGTGTAAATAGACCCGCGCCACCCTACTCTCTCCCTCCCTCCTTCCCTCCCCCTTGCCCGCAATGCTCACCGCCAGATGCTGCCGGGATTTTGTTCTCCCGCACCTGTTACGGTACCCGTAGCCGTGTTTCTCTCCTTGTTCTATGTTGTCCAACTTCATCTTTCCTCCTGTCCCCTATTGCGAGCAACTTCTCGCGTGTCTCCTGTGCTATTCTCCTGTGCCATTCCCCTCTCTCCCTCTACTACTCCACATTTGTATCGCTGTCCCTTTTAAATCCTTATCGTCCCGTGTCGTGTGCGTCTTCCGAGTGATGCCGTGAATTTTCTCATTTCCTTGGGCTATGTCATGCCCTTTAACCTTTCGTATGCCTTTCACGAGACGTTCCCTAAGGGCAAACTGTAAAGAAGACAGCACAAAAAATTCACTGTAAAAGGTTAATTGTAGCAAATCTCTTTCATGATGTACATATGTACAAGGTGCAACTGCTTATTTTGATGTAGAGACTGTTCTTCCATTTGACAAGATGATTTTGTTAATTAAGCTTAAAGACTAAATGTATCAGATCAGATTTTGAATTTGTTAAATGATTGTTTTTAATCAGCAAAATTTAAATAAATATCTCAAAAATTGTGTGTATTTACAAAGAGAGTTTATACGTGTGTGTGTGTGTGTGTGTGTGTGTGTGTGTGTGTGTGTGTGTGTGTGTGTGTGTGTGTGTGGTGTGTGTGTGTGTGTGTGGTGTGTGTGTGTGTGTGTGTGTGTGTGTGTGTGTGTGTGTGTGTGTGTGTGTGTGTGTGTACACATATCCATACATGGTTTTTTTAATATTATAGAAGTTTGACATACATCTTCTAAAACTATAAATATTAATAACTGCTTTCTAAATACTTTCACCAACTTTTGATCCAATATATATGTATATCAAATATGAGATCCAGAATCTGTTTAGAATATGTAATTTAAGAAAACAAAAGTATTATGCAAACCTTAATTTTTTTCTAATTTAACATTTGTATATCATTGATATCTGATAATCGATTCTCATTTTTTTTTCATACATTGCAGCCCAGTTACCTCGAGAAAATGAAGCAGCCAACAATAGTTCATCGAGTGGCAAGAAGCCGAGGGGACGCGGGCTCTTGCGCACACTGCTCTGCTGCTTTGGAAGAGGTCGCGGTGGCAGCTCAAAGAGCTCCAAGGCGAGTTCTCTACAGGGTGATGGCCGTGGCTCGCCACCACCTGGCACCGGATCCCCAAGGTTCCTCCTACCGCCGGTCAGGCATCAAGACATGCACAAGAAGTGCATGGTAATTGATTTGGACGAGACTCTGGTGCATAGTTCTTTCAAACCAATCAACAATGCGGACTTTGTTGTTCCTGTAGAGATTGATGGAACAGTACATCAAGTGTACGTTTTAAAGAGGCCTTATGTGGATGAGTTTTTGCAGAGAATGGGTGAACTATACGAATGTGTATTGTTCACTGCAAGCTTGGCTAAGGTATGTTTATATATATATATATAAAAAAACCAGTAGAGATGTGATTATTTTGTGCTCTTTATAAATATGAATAAATTTAGTTAAATTACTACATATTAGTGTAGTTATAAATATTCTTGCAATAATTTACTGTTTATAATAGATATTTTATTACTTTTCTTATGCGAAACTTAATTTGCAACAATTTTTTATTTTTCAAATTTATTAGTGAAAGAATGCAATAGATTTAAAATATCGCATAATATATAAATTATATATTATTTATAAGTTATGTTCTCATAAAAAATTATCTTGCTAGATATAATTTATCCCTGTTTAGAAATTATTATTAATAGATAACTATAATAGTTTGAATAATATTAACATTTGCTGCCAGAACTATATCGAATTAATTTAGAATAAATTTTGAATGAAAGATTGAACAAATTATTTAATTATATGATATTTACAGTATGCAGACCCAGTGGCAGATCTATTAGATCGATGGGGTGTATTCAGAGCAAGATTATTCAGAGAATCCTGTGTGTTCCATAGAGGGAATTATGTTAAGGATTTGAACAAATTAGGTCGGGATTTGCAGCAGATCATTATTGTAGATAATAGTCCTGCCAGTTACATTTTCCATCCAGATAACGCGGTAAGATATACTTACATGAAAAAAACTAATTTATTTTGACATAAAATAAAAATTGCATAATTGCTTTCGTTTTTGTGATCAAATTACAATAAGGCACATATCTCAGATAATTAATAATAAAAATAATGTTTAATTTTCTTATAGGTTCCAGTGGCATCCTGGTTCGATGACATGACGGATTCCGAGCTACTGGATCTAATCCCATTTTTTGAAAAACTCAGCAACGTAGAGAATATCTATACTGTGCTGTGTAATAGCAATCATCCTTATAATCAGATACCCGCACAGGCGGTGCAGAGCAATCAAAGCCCGCCGGGTTCAGGTTCGCTAGCTGCTTCCTAGCCCCACCTGAATCCTGGCAACGCAGCCAGTCTTGTCGCTCAATGCACCTTCCGGAGGATCCTGAGGGGGCTGCTCCATATGACCCACTCGCTATGTGGCGAAGGACCTCGAAGTACTCCCCCTCGTTGATCTTTGGAAGAACTGCTCCGATCAGTGGAGCCAAATGTCTTATACCTTAAAAGCGCGTCACTCTAAGTCGACATACAGTCATAGCTGCTGGTATCCTTCTTCCTGATGAGCAACGCAACGAAGACTGAGTCAGCTTCGAAGCGCGAGTGTTCTTCCATTTTGCACCAAGCGTCAAAAATGACGAACTGTATCGACCCTGTCCGCGTGGGCAGACTGAAAATATGCCTGTACTCGAGAAAAGAACCTAGCGAAGGATGGAACCAGGAATCTCTGTCAAGCAGAAACTGTTTACAAGAAAGTTGATCGATTGCGAAAAAAAGAGAGCGATGATGGGGATGACAAACGATAGTGATTATATATTAAAAAGATGTGAGGTTATAGGAAATAGAGAGAAACTATGAAGAGAGGAAAAGAAAAGAGATCGCTCCGAGTCGTTTGATGGGCCATGCTGTTGCCGTTTAGTTTTTCTATTTGAGCTAAAACATTGCGAGCTTTGTTCATTTAGAATCGATTACAGAGAAGACATCGATGCTCTGACTACGTTTGTGAATGCTTCTGATCCATCTTACAAGATGCGTTGAAAAAAAGGAGGGTAACAGTAGCAGGTAGAATTTGAAATGTATATTTTACTTATGTTAAAAATTTAACATGGGAAAATTTTATTTTAACTATTATTTTAGTTATTTAAAATAATATTGTAGAAAAAATTTGAGATGCTTTAGAGTTTAGTACCAAAGCGTCATAGGTTTTAAAATGCATAGGTACAAAGATTGAGATAAATGTCTCAAGGATCATAGATGCTAATATATATAAATATCTAAAAAACCGAAAGAATTTGAAATTTTAAATATAATAAAAAATTTCTAAAATTTTGAAGAGATACTACAAATAGAAGTCATAGAAGTCTAGAAATCTGTTCTTAAAAAATTTTTGCTTCATGATCTTGTTCTAATTGTACGAGAAGTTTTGAAACATGCAAGTTTGATCTCAATAAAGTCCAAAAAAGATATTTTACGAATATTCAAAGTTAAAAGAGGCTTAAATTTATAAGAACATGTATTGGTAGAATATTCGCTTCACACTGCCGAGGAATAGGAATTTTCTGAATTTTCTTCCATTAAATAAATTTTTATCTTTTTTTTATAAATTGCTTGGATAAATATATTGTAAAAATATCTTTAAAAATTTTTATCATGTAGGAATTGATGTTCTAACGTCTTTTATTACAAAACATTTTACAAAATTTGCAATTTTCAAAAAATTTATGTGCAAATTAAGCATTTCATTAATATTGCATTTGAGTATTGCGTTAGATATTTCCTGCTGCTGGTGCACGCCTTTTATCGGACGCTCTGTATGTAGCATTTAAAACGATGACATTGAAATTTGGCAGGGTACGTACTAGTATTTTTTTTTTATCAATTCTCCAATATCTATGAACATTTCCATTTCTACTTCATTTATCAGTCTTATTGTTAAGTAAATAACTGTACTTCTTTCTGATATATTTATTAGAATAAAATACTACAATTAGATTCATGTATTTGTTAATATATGAATTTACTATTTGCTTTCATCCAGCAGCAAAGATCTTTTTTAATGCTTGCTAAAAAATTTTAGAACATTTAAAATAATGATAAAAAGGGATTTTTTTTAATTAATAAAATTAAATTTATTGAGGAATCATAATTAATATAAGTTTGCAGAAAACTTAAATCACGTAAATAATAAATTAAATAAATTGTTTTCCTGAGAGAAAAGGAGAAGAGAAAAATAAATTAAGTAATTGAGAATAATCATAAATCATATATTGTTGCCAATATCGATAAACTGAAAGCTGGGCCAATGCATATCATTCTTTCCCTCCAAGTTATGAGGTTGCATCATATCTGTTTATTCGTTTTTTGGAGCAAAAAAGTAGCAAACTTGACTTAATAATCGGAAATTAAATGGATTTTTGTAAGAGTCGTGAGATGCAGACATTTTCCCTATTTGTTAAACAAATATAATTATAAATAATTGTGTGCATACACACACACACACACACACACACACACACACATTCAATATATTTAATGTGTATATACATATATATAGAATGTTTATATATATATATATATATATATATATATACATACATACACGTATATTTAAATTATATATATATATATATATACATACATACATACATACATACATACATACATACATACATACATACATACATACATACATACATACATACATACACGTTTATATAAATATATATACAAAATATTCACTGTTTTAATTTAAATATTAAATAATATTGTAATTTTTTTTTCTATCATTACCAAACACTTGCTGATATACTCTTATCCCATCCTATTGCTAACAACTGCCAACTTGAATTATCAGATATACGTGACAACTGCCAATTTGCGCGAAAT
Source organism: Pogonomyrmex barbatus (assembly GCF_055798465.1). Taxonomy (NCBI): domain Eukaryota; kingdom Metazoa; phylum Arthropoda; class Insecta; order Hymenoptera; family Formicidae; genus Pogonomyrmex; species Pogonomyrmex barbatus. Next base: position 9,267,724 of record NW_028297160.1, read on the forward strand.
ATATCAGAAAGTAAAAGAAATTGAAAAGGAAGAAATTTACAGTCATAAAGTTTAATTTTATAAAATTATATTAAAATTATATTAATTTAAATTTTAATTTCTTTGCAAGCAAAAAGATTAGTAAACATTTTAAAAACATTTTTAAATTCTATAATTTATTTTAAAAGCTTTTAATTTATTTTATATATATATATATATATATATATATATAGAAAAAAAGTTTTAACAGATTTCACGAATTTGACAATTAGCAATTTTTTTGCTCCAATAAAACGAGTCACATAATGATGTTGTTAACAAATTAGAATAATTTAGATTTAGAGCATGTGAGGGGCAATATATATAAGCAGCAGTATATCCCTACGCGCGTAAGTGCATATATTTACTAATGCATAATTCGTAAACAATCAGCTGCTTGACCGAACATAACGAATGTACAAAGTGCATTGTATTATCGTAATCAATTCAAATTGTTATTATTTGTGCTTTTACTTTTGTTTATATTATTATATTAATATAATTATTATTGTAAGTATCGAAGATAATGTTGTCACTCCAATGCAAAAGAAGCTAAATTTTTATATTTTGCTAACTGCCGAAAAATCGCATCTGATTTAATTGATAAAAGAATCAATTTTAAATGATAAAAATTGTGCATATTTTTCAAATTTTTGCATTGGTATGACAATATTACTATCGATATATTCAATGAATTAGTCGATTATCAATATCAGCTTGTAACAAACTCGGCTGCGTTTGCTGTTTTATTTTTTCTTCCTCGTCTGAATACAGGGTGGATCAAAAATCGTAGTACACGTACAACAACTGATAATTTTTTATCGATACAAGTAATTTGGATACAACGATAAAAATTTTTAATTTTTAATGTTAAATTATTAAGATCTACATTCTTTGAGGAAACAGATCTTGAGGAATATAGTGGATCAAATGTCCTATTCTATGTCCTATTCTAATATTGCCATTTGCAATCTTTGAAAATAACAAATTAAGAATATATTTAAAAAACGCAAACATTTGTATTGACATTAATGATAAATTTTATATGTATATTAAAAATTACCTCCAATAAGAAGCTGCTTTAAAAAGATCAAAGCTATCTATACAAAACATTTGTTATCTTTTAATCTTTTTGACTTCTTTTGATTTTAACTTACTAAAAATTTGATATTGATTTTGGGACTACCCTGTACTTTGAAACATTTTATTAGCTTTTATCGATATAACGATAGCCCGGAGAAGTCCAATCGTTTGGATTATTGTTTCTACTTAAAATAAGGAAGAGATTTAATGAAGAGATTTTTGATGTGGCTTCCAATTCTTCCCTCCTTCTGTACTTAGTAAGTGTGCCGATGTTTCTTGTAAACGTTATGCGGGAATTATGTGTATTGTAATATTCTCTTTGTAACGCCCATCGAAACGACTCCGTTACATAATGACCATCGTACATCTGTTCCGGGACAAATCTGTGCACGATCCAAGGATCCGAGAATCCATAGATCTAAGTATATGCAAAGTTGATGACATGAATTAGAAGAATTATAATATTCATAGGTTTCTAATCAATCGACAAGGAACCGTTGACATTAGGATGAAAACAATTCTAAAATACGAGACTGCAAGAATGTTAAAGTTCAGGAATCCATCGACGCGTGCAATGATCCAACGATGCGTTTTGTGATACTTAAAAGGATTCATTAGTGTAGTGTAATCTATGATTTAGAAACTAAGGATCGTGGAATGATTACGAAGATTTTTATCTTTAAGATATCAGAAGAATTGAAAGCTGTCAAAAATTCAAAAATCGATTACAAAATCGACTGTAGGAGATAAAAAGATGTATCTAGAGAGATATTTGGAGGGTCTAACAGTATGGAATCGAGGAGTATCGAGTTTGGAAATTGATCGGGCTAGGATTCCAAAGAATTAACGATCGAAGGACTCGAAGCTTTAGAGTCTAAGAATATAAGGATGCACGGATATACAGATCAAAATTAAATACAAATATAAAAAGGATACTCTAAGGATTCAAGGATCTTAAAACATTTTAGCACAGTATCATTATTGCGTTATTGCGTACGAAAAGTCCATTTTTATTTCGTCCTACCGATACGATTTCGAGCAGTTTAGTTAGAAATTACGAAGATATATATTACTAATAAGACAAAATGAATCTTGTAATCTTGGAAAACAAATCTATATAAGAAATGTTTTATAATTTTGTAAAAACTCGCGCAATTTGGGCGTTTTATTTATTTATTCGCAAGAGGTGTACGCTAGAGGTCTTTTTATATTTGCGGACTTTGAAAATTTGACATTTCGTACGCAAGCACGTGATATCTCAACATAGTCGAAGCAAGGAGAAACACGAGTGAGAAAGCGTTGCCAATGTTCTCCCTCTTGAAATCGCAATCATGATTTCGAACCACCTTGCTGCGCATAATAAAGCGACATATGTAAAAAATATATATATATACACACACACACACACACACACAAAATATACAACATATACGTATTCAGAAAACGACAAAATAGAGAATGTGCGCGCGTGTGTGTGTGTGTGTGTGTGTGTACGTTTGTATGTATCGTATGCGTGTGTGTATGCGTAAAAGAAGAAACGAAAAAAAAAATAATAGCGTTTCGAGGCTTTCGCCGAGCGACGGCCGCCAATCCGAGTCGAGCTGAGACTTTTTATATACAAAAATCCAGAAAATTTCATAACAAAAGGAAAAACGCGAAAAAAAAGGAAAATGAAAAGCGAGGGCGCGCGCGGCTTTTGCGCGCCAATATAAAATTAGGAACAATTGTATTATTATTATTATTATTATTATTATTATTATTATTATTAATATTATTATTAATATTATCGATGCGCAAATTGTATAAAGGTTTTTCTCTTTTCGTAATCTATTGTTAACCCGTTGAAGGCCCGCGCGTCGTCTTTCATCGCAATAAAGTAGCATGGTCCTGTATTCATAGCGACGACGTTTTGGCATGAAATGCGGCTATCTGATTACGTCCCGGAATAGGATCTTACGATTATACACGTGTAATACGTTCGGAGTGCGAAATGAAACCCGGAATATCGGATAGTCGCATTGGAATCAAGTGGCGCCGAACAGGGATGTGAATATAGACTTTTCGAAATCGCTGGCACGTAATTCGCGTTGCGTAATTAGCGCTAAATGTGATTGTCCACGCTTAGGCTTCATCATCCACTTCATCGGACTGTGATGATCGTATCGTAGAAGAACGTAGCTGATAATCATATCTCGGCGATTAATTCGCGATACCGTGGATACCGTGGCTTGCTTGCGAAGTTGTTGTATTTGCACGTCTAGCACATCTAGCGCTAAATGCGAACCGGTCCACGACAAGCGTGATCTTTATATGGACAATTAAGGCAGTATAATAGCGACTTTAGAAACGGGGAAAACGAGACAATCTTTTGCGAAAGCATGTACAATCATGAAAGAAAATCTTCTTCATCTCTGCCAATACAGCTTAACCAATAGATTAACTTTAATCTCGATTTAATTTAATGCATCCAGATAAATTTGTTGTTTGTCATCATAAAGTCAATTTAAAACATATCAAAATTAAAACATGTTGCAATATATCGGGCCATTCTATCCGGACATTACATTCATCTCGCATGAATATGGCATGCCTCCAAACCCGAAGGGTTGCATAACGTGGAAGTTACGTACTCCACATTTCGTTCATACGGAACGATTAAGTTTCTTGATCAACCATTTCATTTCGGTGTGTTAAATAAATCTCCGCAGTACCAATCGCATCGTCACTCGAGTAATTGGCTAAATGCCTCCCGTCGAGGTAACGCGGACTGAATCTCGTTTTTGAAAAAACTATGAAGAAAAATAGAAAAATCAACGGGATTGAACGACCTTTTTTCGTTTACTTATTCGTGACACTTAGCCTGCATGATCACGACAGCTTCTCACCGATAACTGTTTATGTTTCCAATCTCCTAATGCCTAAAGACCGTTTACGGTCTCTCATTGCCTATACATTTTAATTTTGAAATAGCCTGGAAAACTAAATCTTATTTTATATTACATAGACAAGCTTCTTCTCCCATTGATTCTTTCTTCTAGAAAAGGTAAAGAGTAAGTTAAACTTAAAGTTAATCTACATTGGTAGAAATGGATATTTAAAATAATATCGAAAAATCTAGAAGAAAGTCCTTACGATCTTAATTTTTTTATCCCTCATTGTAAAGTGCGAAGATATTTGAAGAAACTTCACATATTTTATAATACTTGTAGCTGATTGATACACGGCGTTAATTAATTCTCCAATTAGTAAATATATTTATAAATATGTGCGTGAACATTATTTGCAATTTATTTTTTTCACGACTCGGAATGTTGTTATTTGAAAAAGCAAAAATGAAGCCCGTATCGTCGCATTGATGAGTCTCTTCAAACTGTATCTTATCGAGAAACTTCGTTTCCGAAATTCTTTTTGAAAGTACTTCGGATATAATAAAATAATAGGTCACTTTTTAAGCATTTTTTATATGAAGTTTCCGTTTTTCATCTCGTCTTACAATTTTTGATCTTTCTTTTTAAACCTTCCTTTCCGTTTCTCGGTTCATGATTTTATATGCTTTTATAAGAGCGTAGGTCACCACGAGAATTTCTATAGATTCCCTTGCCTCTCTGACGTCACTGAACTATCTATATATATATATATATATATATATATATATATACGCGAATCGATTATTATACCGCTTTAAAGTTCAGGATCAATTGACCACATTTAGCGCTAAATACAGCGTTAACCTTAGAATACTAATCATACTTTTAGCAAGCAGTTAACACTAATCATACGTTAAATTTACGTATGTTGATTTTTCCTGATAAAAATATGCCAAGACGAGAAAAATAAATTTTTATTAAAAGTAAACCATGCTATTTTAATGGGCAAGAAGAACGAAAAGAAAAACATAATGCTAAACTTAAATGCTATTTTTTTATTATGTATCATTAGTATTCTAGGATTAAATGGAAGTGTGAGTGCAAGGATTCCTCTCAGATAATCAACGTGCAAGTACTTGTGGAAATAAGTATACTTGACATAAATGGGATAATTAAAGGTAACTCGACGAGAAAAAGAAAAGTAAAACTTGTGAAAAGTGATTACTTTTTCATATTTTTTTATGACCTTGAACGGGTTAAAAGTTTTAAAATGAGTGAGAGTAGAAAACCAGAAGCACGCGTGTGAATATAAAATTAACAGTAATGCCTTGATTTGTAAATAAAACTTCATTACTTCCATTAAATGCCTTTTTTATTGCGCATTCATTTCTGTTACTAGATACATCTTGTCATTCATCCTTCATTTTGTTATCAAACCTCTAATGAAAACATTTTTTTTCCAATCTCGATCAAAAATATATTAAAATTAAAATATACAATTAAAATCCATATGAAACTTGATTAAATATAAATATATATAATTGTTATTACATACGTTTATATAATAAAAATATTTTCGATGTCAGTACTTATAAATCTAGGTGTATCGGCAGTAATCCGGATAAAAACGAAAAAATAATTATATACTATACGTTAGACAATTTTTAATCAAAGATAATTCTTATCGTTTTGTCATATAGATTATATAAAATGATTCTATAAACTAGCGTTATGCCTCATGTATAAAATGTTATGAAACTATTGCACTTTTCCCCATTCAAATTGATGCCAGAATGGAGAGAAAATATTTCAAATTGAAAACAGGAATAATTTCTCAATCGTAAATTACATTAAAAACAGATACAGCGATTATCTAAAAGTATTTGTAATTGATAAAAGAATAGCTTTGGTAGACTATATAGCTCATAATGTAACAAACAAGTATACTTCTTTTTATGTTGATTAAGGCAGATAAGGCACTATAAGCGCGAATGAGTATTAGATTAATCCTGAAAAATTCTCATATGAAAGAAATCAAATCTGAGTTTACACCGGTGGAATCCTTTTAGGATTCAGATCGTACATTCGTCGCATTCGTTTCTTCAACTCTTGCGGAAATTTATCGTAGCACTTTTTGCATGCGGGTTTTAAATCAAATTCAAAGAATTTCGTCTTTTGATTCATTTTTTGATCGCAGAATGCGCATGCAAAATGATGAACGCACCACGCCTTGTTCAATGCCGTGAAAACTAAAATACAAATATTAAACTAGAATGTTAAAGCAAAAAAAAAAGATTTATACAACTTTCGTTTCTGATATTATAACTCAATGTAGTTGCAATGAAAGGCCAATTTTGAGACTTGTAGCTTAGAAAGTTTAAAATATTTGTAATTAATTTAAAAATCCAAAGAAAAAGAGAAAAAATTTAAAAAAACTGATTTTGAAATATATTCATGTTTTAAAAACAAAATTTTTCGAATTTCATCTACACGTTGATTGGACGATTCATTTTTAATATGTTATCTGGTACATACCATCTCCGGAGATGACCTGATTACAAACAAAGCAGAGATTCCCAAACAATTGATGATAATGAGTCTCGCAATAAGCGAGACCCTTCTTTTCATAATGACGATGACCTAGGAACGGTTTCTCGCATTTTGCACATACAAAATGTTCTACATGCCAATGCTTTCCGAGCGCGGTTACCACGCGTTCTTCAATAGGACGCCGACAAGCGCCACAAATTGGAATTCCCATTTTATCATGACATCGTAGACAATATAACTCGTTCTACATTACATGAAATTTATTATATTAGATTATAAAAATGTTTAATAATTATGTGCGATTTATATATTGTAAAAAGTTAGTATAATCTTACCATTTCATTAGCAGCATAGCCAGGTCGGGAGCGGACTTCTCTAGCTTCCGAATTGAGTTCTACGCCGCAAGTCGTGCAATTAAAATGATACGGATGATAAAGCTCGCCGCGGAATCGTAAAGGCTTGTCATCGATTACTCCACTAGAAATCGTGAAAAAAGAATATCGGTTAAAAAAACTTGAGACATTCTTTCCGAAATAATAACTTTTTTACTCTCTAGATATTTTTAAAAATTTCAAGAAACGTTTTTCTATTAAATAATATAACAAATATATTATATCTTTTGTGCAGAAATGAAAGAACGTACTGGCACTGATGACATATATGTTTCCCAAGCACACCAGCTTTCACATTGGCATTGCATGTGTGACACAGCGCTCTGCCTTGACACTTGATGAAACCCGCATCCGCCAGTTCGCCGTTGCATTCTTCGCATCGAAAACATTGCGGATGCCAGTTTGAGTTCATCGCCTTAATCACGCGGCCAATAACAAACTCACCTGTTATTAGAAATGATAGGATTGATTTAATATATTAAAATATCATTACATATTTTTGATTTTCAGAATTAACGGTGCTTAAGCAATTGAATTACAAAACTAACTTACCACACTTGCCGCAACAAGGTGCGAACAGAACATGAAAATCATGTTCGCAATACTTGTATCCTTCAAATTCATAGAAGATTCCATCTGGAAATGGCCGGAAGCATTGCGCACACCTAACAAAATTAACATTGACCATATGATATAAGAATTCATAAGATAATATAATCTTTACAGTTGCTCTTAGAATAATGAATTGACTTTATTTTATAGTTTCTGCAATATTCGTATATATTTATTCATTACAAAATAACAGTTATTTATTTTCTGCAACTTTTTGATGATCATACTACATTTGTACTCACACGAAACATTGCGGATGCCACAGTTCGCCGTTGGAGTTAACAATTTTCTCATGCGCGACGAAGCCTTCTCTACAGCGGGAGCAGGACATATGATCTAACGACATCTCTGTAACCCTGTATACAATATATAAATTTCAGATATTTTATGATTCATGAATTCGTAAATAATAGTTGTAAATAAGTCATAATCAAATTTAAATAATTATTCCGTACAATATAGAACAAATCAGTTAGAAATACATTTCTTTCATATTTTCAAAAAAACAAAAGAAAACAATCTTCCATGTACATGCATACATAGAATAAGAAGTATTTATTTGTAACATCATTAATGTTACCATTATTTTTTTTTCAGTAACAAATCGGTAATGTTATATATTTTTTATTAGTAATAATAATAATAACAGCTATATTTTTAAGTAAATAAATACATTTGATCATTACAAGTTTTATAATTATTACATTCTATTTAAAGAACATAAGCAAATCTAAAAGAAATCTTCAAAACGATAAAAAATAATAAAGATTATAACTCATTACTTGATATAAAAATAACAAATCACTTCACTAAAGTAACTACTATAAAAGTAACTTTCTCAATGTATATATGTATGCTGTGTTATATCCTAAATGTTTATGCAAAAGATGGACATTTCTCAAGGAGATGCTTACCCTGGCATATTTTAACGGAAGAAGATGTTTATGTTTTGATGTGTTGACAAATACTCCTAGCTATCTTTTCTTTCTATTCGCCTGTGTTCAATCTGCTTTACACAATGATTTCTATTATTGGAATCTTCTATTATTAAAAACACGTTAAATAAATAATAAAGACTAATAGGAATTAGGAATAACGTGAGTTAACATAATGGGCCAATGATACCCTAATTGTTTCACTTCAGCTGATTACTTATTGATAATCCTCTCATAATACACTAATATTTTATTCTTCCCTAATATTATTTCTCCTGTTTTTCTTATCACCGTTTTTATTATTTACTGATTTTCAATGCATTTTTATTTTATCAAATGTTTATTTTGACAAGTCATTTAATTTCTTCAAAGCTGTATACCTGAAATCCCTCGGCTTTATTATTTTTGATTTTATTTTGTCTTTCATCAACCAATTGTTGATCAGGAGTAAAATTCGCGACAACGTAAACACTAAATAAATTAATTGAACGAATAAAGTAATGGAGCTGAGGCACTACCTATGCGAGTGTCACGCAGCTGACACATTTGTATTCTTGTCAGATTTTAAGGAGAAACAGCCAATCCGATCTCAGCGAACATGACATGACCTTTTATGAAAATGTACATGGATCCTACGACGATCGCCCTACACCACACCCTTGCACACGAAGTAAATACAAGTAATGACGGTGCGATGACGTCAGCGAGCAAATTCGGAATCATCAAGGCGGTCTTTCACTGGTCTCCACAAAGTAATCCAATTCTACCAAGACATAAAACGGTATTAAGATTAAAGGTACTAGCGCGGAGTGCCCATATTGATGAATTAAATTTAAGAATTACCAACTGCAAAACTTAAAATTTTATTATTTCGCTTTCCTTGTCCATTTTCTGTAAACTGATTTGTTTGATGATTTATTATTTATGTCAAATATAATACCTTTAAATAATGTTTTTAATTAAGATAATTATGTTATGAAGTCAGTAGGATGATTAGTTTCAGGTTTTTTAATTGGCAAATTAGATTATGATGAGACCGGCTGGTTTTGTTCAAAGAACAAACCTGCATACGAAATATGAATGATGAAAGACAAGATTCGAGTCTCCTAAGTTGAATTTTGAAAGATGCAGAATCTAATCAAATGTCCAAGGCGACATTATATGTTGCCAAGTCGAATATTCAATTTTTCACCGAAAAATATTTATCTTTCAAAGAAAAAACTTTTCGTCGACGTTAAACATTTGAGTTATTCGCACAATAATGGAGCTTATAGGTTATTTCTTCCTATATCTTATCATGTAAGTACCAACATGTTTTATGATCTTTTATTCCTATTTCTATTTACATTTATTTAACTGATTTAACTGATTTATTTAACTAATTTTCCTTTCCTATTAACTCATATACAATTTCCATACGTAACATATATATATATTTATTTCATAAGATAGAAATATCATTAATGAGAATATTTCAGTCCTCTATAATCAGATTTATTATTTATTAGATTTTGCAGTGTCTGCTACAAATTTTATTAATAAAATGCTAATAGAAATATAACAGGATTTAGTAGAATATAATTGAAAATTTACTAAATTAACTATTATGTCATAGTCATTTAAATATTTCATTGATTTCAAAATAACAATCTTTTAAATAATTGAAATCTGTTCCAATATGCAATATCAATATGTAATATTCTGTTTAAATTTGCTCACATATTGTTAACATTTTGCTTACTAGATTTGTTTTTAGGCTTATAAGAAGATACATAAAGAACTTCATGCTATACAATCAGCATTATTACTCAGTGGCAAATTTAATTTTCTTCCGAGAGTCAATAACATCAGATATTTCAATACTACCTGTAGTAATTCCAATGAACAATCAGCGAAAGACTCAGGGTCTGAAGATCCAAATAAAAAGCCTGACAAAAATGAACAAATGTTCTCAATTCTCACTAAAATTCTCTTCATGTCGTTTATTCTACTATTTATTGCATTAGCCATATTGAGACATCAATTGGATACAAATCCAGAAGTGAGTTTATTACGGTTGTAGAATCATTGAAAAAAATAAGATATTACTGTTAAAACATAATGTTCTTGAATAGTATGCAGTTGTTATCTCTTGGAATGAATTTGTACATGAATTCTTAAGCAAAGGAGAAGTCGAAGGAATTATTGTGAACCCTGGTATTGACCAAGTTAGTGTTATAGTATACAATGACGCTATTATTAAAGGAAGAAGGACTCCATTCAAGAGATATTTCTTGTCTGTTCCATCTGTCGAAAATTTTGAGGAAAAACTGAGGAAAGTGGAAAACAGTCTTGGCATAAAACCTGGTAGATAAATCACCTATCAAATATTGACAAATAATATGATATCAGATTACAACTATTGAAATATTTGTCTGAAATATTTTAGGCCAAGGAGTACAAGTAGTTTACCAAAGGGGACAGGAAATCATTGTGAACATAATAAGACTTTTGTTTATCGTGTCGATTACGGCTGCTGCTTTTGCTTTCATAAGCAAACGGTTTTCCTTCAAGCCTTTCGAATTTATCTCGCAAATGAAACAGGCAAAGTTCACTTTAATCGAACCATTAATAGGAAAGGGCAAAGGCGTGCATTTTGCCGACGTAGCTGGACTACAAGAAGCCAAGATAGAAGTGATGGAGTTTGTCGATTATCTGAAGAAACCGGAACGTTATAAAGTGCTCGGCGCTAAAATTCCACAAGGCAAGCTTCAACACGTATAGAAAATTATTATTATTTAGTATTAAATAGAAAATTATTAATATTTCTAAGTTTATGCAACAAAAGTTGGATTTAAAAATATGATTCTCTTTTCAGGTGTTTTACTTTTGGGTCCTCCCGGATGTGGTAAAACATTATTGGCCAAAGCTGTAGCGACTGAGGCAAGCGTTCCTTTTTTGTCTATGAACGGTTCCGAATTTATCGAGGTGTTTGGTGGTTTAGGAGCTGCTCGAGTCAGAGATTTATTTAAAGAAGCTAAAAAGAGGTTTATTCTTTTCTTTAAATTATATTTTAATATTTGCATCTATATTTTAATGATTTTTTTCTTCATAGAGCACCAAGTATTATATACATCGATGAAATTGACGCAATCGGCAAAAAACGTTCGGAGGGTTCATTAGGAGTCGGCGATCGTGAATCTGAACGAACATTAAATCAACTTCTAGTAGAAATGGACGGGATGATATCAAAGGAAAACGTTATTATATTGGCCTCAACGAACAGGGCAGATGTATTGGATAAGGCGTTATTGAGACCCGGCAGATTCGATCGACATATCTTGATCGATTTTCCCACGTTAGAGGAGAGACAACAAATCTTCGAGACTCACCTGAAAAAAATATCTTTACAAAACAAACCTTCGAAATATTCGGGATATTTGGCTTATCTTACACCTGGTTTTAGTGGTATTGATTTGTAAAAAGAATAGCATTTTATACGCTTACATTATTATTTTTCAACAATTATTATAAGTGCATTATATGCTTCAGGTGCTGATATAGCAAATGTTTGCAACGAAGCCGCGCTACATGCCGCAAGAGACAAGAAGAAACAAGTAGATAGCAGTGATCTTATATACGCGATCGATAGAACAATCGGTGGTTTGACAAAGCGAAACAATTCGTTAACACCGTCTACGAAGCGTATCGTTGCCTATCACGAAGCTGGTCATGCGTTAGTGGGATGGTTATTGGAACACACTGACGCCCTGCTCAAAGTAACAATAGTGCCGCGAACCAATTTGAAACTAGGATTCACGCAACACACCCAATCCGATCAGAAGCTTTACAGTAAAGAGCAACTTTTCGAACGCATGTGTATGACGCTAGGTGGTCGAGTCGCGGAATACGTGACGTTTGATAAAATTTCGACGAACGCCGAAAACGATTTGAAGAGCGTGACAAAGATGGCATATCATCAAGTTCAACAATATGGAATGAGCCCAAGTCTAGGTTTACTTTCTTTTGAGGAAGAACAAATCAGCACGGTATGAGATAATATTTTTGCAAGCTTTTTCTATTTCCAAGAGCATCATGTATCTTTTCTCTCTTATAGAAAAATAGGAAGCCATATAGTAAAAAATTAGGCAATTTAATGGACGCCGAAGTAAGGAAAATAATAGGGGAAGCGTATAAGCGAACTCGACAATTGCTTTTGGAAAACAAAGATAAATTAGATACTGTATGTATATTCTTTATACATATTTTAAAATAATAGTTAAACAATATCATATTTGTATCAAATATTTCTATCGAACACAGCTCGCGGAAGCTCTGTTAAAGCAGGAAACATTATTGTACAATGATGTGGAAAAATTAATTGGACCACCACCATATGGAAAGAAGCGACTCGTGGAACCAGCAGAATTTGAAAGTTCTAGTCCAGTTAGAGAATCTCCGTCAGTAAACGCGGAATCGACGGAATAAAGCGAATTGAATATTCCTTGTAGATGTTTATATTGTGTATAAAGAAAGACGAACGTGATAAAATATATCGAATATATTAAAACTTTTTTTTTTGTAAATTTAAGACATTTATGAAGTTCTTTTTTTCCATTATATGTACATATTTTATGTATCATGTTCTGCAATTAAATTTATGTAATAATAACAGAATCATAGAAATGAAGAATTATATTTTTATTTTGTATTTAAATAGAAATAAAGTTTTGCTATAACACATAGTTGGTGGAAAATATAGGAAATATAGATTTAAAAAACTGTTAAGTCTAGAATGTCTCATAGTATCAATATTTCCTTTTCATTGCTCTTTTCGATCAAAAATAGATACACATATTTTTCTATGTAAATATATATATGTATATATGTGAGTAACTAAGATATATTTCATGAAAAATCAGATGTCTTGTACTATAATGTTTGCTTAATATTAGGAGAAACAATCGCAAGGATACAAATGTGCAGTAAAGTAGATACTTGAAGTATATGCACTTTACATGCACTTGATTTGCTCTTATATAAGAAATATATACGATATCAAACATGTAGTCGTGTAACAGAAAAAATTACATCTTAGGATGTTTGCATCCTTAATTTTCAAAAATAATTTCGGAAATCGTCATCTTACCAATTAAAGACCAAAAAAGAAAAAAATATAAATCTAAGTTTTAAACTATTCAGATTACTTAACAATCTATGCTAAAATTACAGCAATAATTAGCAATAATCGTTAAAGTAATTAATGAAGATTTATAGATATTTTATATGATGTAATATGGCAATTAATTTGATTGAAGAAATAAAATTCAGATTAGGATTATTTGTGGTGATATTACATAAAGCTACATAGTATATCCAAAATAACAAGATATAACAATGTAACAATGTAATATTGTACTTTAATAAATGTAAGGAAGAGTGATAACGACATAACGACACGACTATATGTCTATGCCACAAATAATATAGATACAGATATCTTGAACAAGCGTGGCAATATCGCGTACTTATCATTGAAATCGTAGATTGTAGGAACACTTAGCATGCACTCGAAATTTCGAACTAAGGACGATTTTGATTTTCTTTTGTGCTTTGCCAGTCTTTTAAGCACGCACCTTTTATCACATTTAGTATAATACTTATTGTTTAACAATTAAATCTTTGATAACACCGTTAAGAGCTCGCTCCAAATGCGATCCGTCCCAATAAATCTTTCCGCAATGCTCGCAAATATAAAAGACTTGCACATTCTTCAGTACATTTAACGGAACCTTATCGATTTGTATTCGCATTTGATATCTGGTTGTACATGTATCAATATCAACGGTGTCCACAGACAGATGCCATGTGCGATGTTCGCTGTTTGTGAAATAATTATTCGGATTCCGAGCAAGTTCAAAATCATCGGAGTCATCAATATCGGCTTGTAATGTGCGTGTATTGTCGGCTTGATTCGGCAATACTCGATAATTATTCTTTCTTATAATTTTCACGAAACTAGATCAAAGAAATCATTTTTACTATATGGGATTAAAAAAAAAAAGAAAAAAATATATGTATGTATCTATATAAAATATGACAAATAAATTCTGATACGAAGAATTTTAATCTCTTTAACACAAATATGTTTAACTTAAATTTATTTTAAATACTTTAAAGTCTTTTGTCTTAAGCCTTAAATTCTTTCATTTAAATAATTTTAAATTATTTTAAAATGTACTTATGGAAGAAATAAATCTTAAACTAGTGATAGAAGCAAAAAACCATATACTTAAAAGATAATTTCATCAGATATTTGTTGTTGATGTTTGAATAAATAAAATGTTGAATTTAAATCATATTTATCTATTCTAAAAAATATTAGGGAGAATATTTCTTCGTATATACTAGAATATATTTATCACATTGTGTGTATGGATAAATATATATGTAAATTGATTTACAAACACAGCTCACCTTTGTACAAGATCATCCATTAGCTTCTTTGGAACTTTCACAAATTCATCACAATTACATATCTGACATCGGCTGAAAATATCATTCTGTGTCACCATGACACCAAAGTGATGTAAAACTTCACGTAATTGGTTGTCAGGTGTGTCTGCCATTACTCTATAGCAATTCTCCAGTGGTAGATACTGTTTAAACTATGCGTAACAGACATCATTAGGATGAAACTTACTATCTAAAACTTATATTGACAGTCGATATATATAAAAGCGAATCTTACTCTTTCGTAATTTTTGTTACGCGTTAGTAAAATCCTGTTTTCGCGCATTGCTAATCTGGCGGAATCATCTCCCCCTTGATCAAATAATACGTGCACACAATCCACGCCACACATGCGCAACTTGCTGCTCAAGCCACCCAGCATCGAGTCGCACACAACACGCCATATATGAGCAGCAATCGAGTCCCAATTTCGTCGAATAGGTTCCTGTTTATTCTTGTTCTGTTTATCTGGGATATTTCGTTTACCTTTACCGTCTTCCCATCTGCTCTGTTTGTCATATTTATTATAATTATCGCGTTTATTTTGATTACCACATCTATCTTGAGTTTCATATCTGTTATAATTATCATAATTATCGTGTCGTCTCTGGTTATCGTATTTTCTATCGTTGGCTGTGCGATTCATTCTGATATTTTTCTGTCTATTCTGACTGTAATTATCAGGACTGTCGTATCTTCTTTGGTCATATCTGCTATCATTAACTACTCGGAGTATTCCGACCTGTGCAATTCTCTCACGATTATGATTATCATAATCATTATATTTCCTTTGATTATCATGTCTGTCATTGAATCCAGAATGTGCAGATTTATTTTGATTATTCTGCTTGTTGTAATATCCATATTTATTAGGCTTATGTACCGTCCCATATTTCGGCGAAGCTCCCGTGTTCACGCGATAATCTTCATTATCTCTATTAGGCATTGTTGGATTCGAATATGTAGATTTCTGTAAAACGGACGTCTCTAATATACGTAAGGAATATAATTAAAAATCAATATAACATACTTTACAAACAAAATGATTTATTTCTATACACAAAAAAAGCGTATTATGTATTATAGCGTATGTGTATAAGCGTATTATATAAAATTAGTCAATTTCTGATCGTGTAAGAATAAAAAGGAAAGATATACACAATAAATAAATTATATATATGTACACATCTTCTCATAAGTAAAGATATTTTTGAATGTATATATCTTTTCATTTGTTATTGAGCGAAAAAAATATAGAAAATTAAGAGAATGAATTATTCAGAAACAACATATTTTGTTACAATTTATACCTTACGCGCAGTTTTATTCACATTAGTCTCTCTATATGCACGTGGAATATGTTGTATTTCAGCACAGATTTCATCAAATGGTATTTCCATATCTGCAGAATATTCTCCTAATAGACTGTATATTTCCAATAAACAATACGCGTCTAATGCTGTCGTATGTAACAGAAGATAGTGATGAGATTAATGATATAAATAAAATTATATTAAATATGATATTATTAAATAGAAAAGAGGAAGAGTGAGGAGAGAAAGAGGGATAATACTCACCAGCATATATTATTTGACTCTCTCTCAAGGGTCTCAACTCCCAATTTGAAAATTGATCAGATTTATCGAGTCTTTGTCCAAAACATAATTCCACAAGCTTACTTAAGCTCTTGTTAGTAAAATTTGGATCACCTTTATATGGGAAAATAAAGTTATATTCTTCTACCAATTTTCTCCATAAAAGCATCATATCGAGATATCCTTGTCCATGTGTCTTAACAGATGACAGAGCAGGTAAACTATTACGTATTACAGTCATGTCTTGTGCTATTCCAAATCCTGTATAATATATATAATATTATGTAATATTACATTTTTTTTCATGTCACAAAATAGCTGACTAATTGATTATATGTTTCTATGATAAATAGAATGTAAAATTATGAGTAAAATAAAATATATATATATATTGTGTTTAACTTCAATTCATGTACAAACATTATTTTTATATAATTAAAAATGCATACCTATTTTGACAATGTCTTTATTTCCAAATAATACAAGACCAAGTTCAGTCCAGAGCTCAGATAAATCATTGCCAATAGTAGTTACATCCAGAATATAGACGTTATCCTCGGTAGCTATTTGCATAAGTGCTAGTTCAGGTTGTTTAGTACCTGATAAAACATAAACATTTACATTTTTAATTATAATATATTACAAATTGTTTTATACAATTTTTCTACGTTTAAATTTTGATTGTTACCAAAACTAGGTTTCCATTCCAAATCAATTCCAACTATGGTAACATCTCTCAATCCATTATCAAGGAATTCTTCAAACATGCGTCTATTATCTACTAATTTTATTCTTTCTCTTGGTAATTTCAAAATATGATAATTTACATTATCCTCATTCAATTCCCGACTTCTTTCCTTACTCGTGGAAGCGCCTTCATTTACCCCTGTAAACTATAATATTATGGATATTCCTCAAGATGCAAATATAAAAATATAGATAAAAACATTACTTTGCGCATTTTGTTCCTCTACACGCACGATAGACCATGGCCATTCATCTCTAGGTATTTCATATTCTTTTGCCCAATATAAACCTTCTTCTGCATCATTAGCATTAACTAGCATAGAAAGTAATTCTGTTTGTAATTTGGCATCGTTCACTACTGCTTCTCTTACCATCTCTCTCCAACTGGCGATATCTGTATAAAAGAAAGAGATTGAATATATTTTAATTTTCAAGACTGATCTTTCTAAATTATAATATAGGAAAACAGATATTTACTTAAGCTACCATCTACATAGCGTTTGTATATAAGAAATTGTAATGCTCCTTCGTTTCGTTTTGTATTTAAATGGGGACATACATCGGGCGACAAGTTATGTCGCTTTGTCAAACGTGCAACAAGCTTGGTTATCGGGCGAATTTGTGTCAATGACATCTTAACTTCTGGTATATCATTTGTACTGAAAGAATTTAGTTTAATGAAAATATCAATTTGCTAACAATCTGAAATTAAAGTGTGAAAATGAACACATTATTGTCTACCTGATAAATTCTTCCAATATAACTTGCCCATTTCTCCCTGGTGCTATTAAATTATCTAAATATGTTGCCAAGGCTTCTTGAACCTCTGGACAGTCTACTAAGAATTCATCAACTATTTGCAACTTATTCTGTAATATAAGGGGCAATAATAATACTTTCGGATCTATAAAATGATTTTGCAATTTTAACATTGCTGCATACTGTGCAGCTTCCTTATATTCTTTTTCTCGTATCATGTCCTAGAAGAAAAAAAAATATATAGAAAATATATACATATAAATAAAATAAAATAGATTTCTAGCAATCATTTTTAACAACTATACTTTTATTATTTGTAGGAATATTTCTTTATGCTCTACAAATTCATATATTGTTGATATCTTCTTTATTAGTAGCATTTGTTTCATATGTTTCTGTCGCACTAATTTAAATGTCGCTAGCTTCAAATCAGGAACAAGAAATTCCTTGTAGCCTTCTTTTCTATCTTCTATCCAATTTGAAAACTCCTCTATCACTATAATCAATTAAAATTACAAGAAGTCTATGTTTTCAAAGAAATGTATAGAATCATATTTTTCGTTTATATGATACAAGCTCTGAAATATTGTTACAATAATTATTAATATTGAAGAATATATTTTCTTAATTTATAGAAATAAAAACATTGATTTATCAGGATTTAAATTAATTTATGCATATATATTTGCATATATATTTTGTTTTTTGAAATATAAACTTTTTGTCAGTTGGAAAAATATCCTTAATCCCTTTACAATGATTTTTTTCTAAGTGTCCTAAATTTATAAACTATAAAAATTATTATATACATTATATATTGCAAAATAGGTTGTTAAAAGGTAAACCTGCAAATGCGAGCGATTTGCTATTTGTATTGTGGTCAAAATCCGTAGTGTTAACGAGAATCCTCAGTGTGCTGAGATAAGGATTCGGTGCAGTTTCAAAGTAATCTGTCAATGTCCTGCTGACACCGTCGCATTTCTTCCCTGCGGTTGACATAATTTAATGCATACGAACGAAAGTTCGGAAGGACAAACGAAACAAAAGAGAAAAGTTAGATTAAATGCTTACACAGCGCCCACATCCGATGCAGGGTGTCAAGCCATGCTTTCGTAGCCTCGTCTATCGACGAGAAAAACAACAAATCCATATTAACGTTCTGATGGTCCATCACTTGAGAATTCTCGGGAATTTTGAGTGACCGAGTGCCGAGTTTGCGATAACGAAAATAACGAGGGATCGAATATTCGTTTAGGATAGTCGGAAAGTCAACGGTGATAGAAAAAGCTGCGGTGGAGAACAAATATCCACGACGTAAGAAACAATGGAGTAACAAAGAACTGATGCTCATTTGAGGCCACGTCGGAGTACATTGACATGAAAAAACGTTAAAGAAATCATGGGACGGGACTTTACCTATCCGCTCTCGTGTGATCCGTCGTATTCTCTGAAGTTTGCGCCACTTTGTGTTGAAGAGCATGAATATGCGATTATAACAAAGTGCAGACGAGTGGCACCTATTGTCCACGTTGCCAATTGGTCGAATATTAAATCTTTTGATAGGTAATCTACTGGAAAATTCCTAAACTCTGATGTGAATGGATGTGTCCAATAAAATGCATAGCTCTTTTTATATCCATTTCTATAAATGTAAATTTAATCTCTTAATGCCCGATTCCACCAACGCAGATTAATTCAATTTACTTAGAACTATACTAATTCTTAGAACTAGAAAAAGATGAAGAGCAAGTTAAATCGAGATTAAAGTAAATCTCGTAGGTGGAATCGGACATAATTCTTTTTTTAATTTTTCGAATTGGAGAAAAAAAGAAAAACAAGTTAAACCGAGATTAAAGTTAATCTATACTTGTAAAAATGAGTATATATATAAATGACAGCTTTATATAAATTTGTTATAGTTATAATTATAATTATAATTATAATATAACAAAATAGAATATAATAGTAAATTAATAATATTATTTAATATGTATTAAATAATTTTCTACATCATCCATGAGATATCACTCGAATGATGCGTTCAAAAGAATACCAAAAGATAAAAAATAAAATTATTTTTTATACAAAATAGGAACAATATGAAATATTTCTAGAAATTTTTATATTTTTGATTATTTATTTAAAATTATTTTTTATTATAATTTGATTGGAATTAAATATAATATAATATATTTAGTTTTATGACATATACTATTAAATATGAATAATTTGTAACTCAAACTTTAACAATATATATATTTATTGAATGATGAAATCTGTAAGATAAAAACTTTTTTAATTTTTTTGATAATTTCTTAATTATTGTTATTTATGTGATTATTGAAAAATGGGAAATGTAAGTCGGTATCTTTGAGATTTTCTTCAATCCATTTATCTGCTTTAGCATTTAATTCAGGAGTAAAGAAGTTTTTCCAACCGCCACTCCCGCCCTTTCGAACAAAATTTTCTGGTTTTATTATTCCACAGGCTCTAAATTCTGAATAATTTACCATCTCATTATTACGAAAATTTTTTATATCGAGGTAGTCAGAAATTTTGCATATTTCTTCGTCACTATACGTTTTATTCAAGAATTTTGCTACTTTCTTGATTACTTTTGGGAAATCCTAAAAGATATTTAATTTTCTTTATTATATATGTAAAAAGTAAGCATAGGTAATAAATATATTATTTCTAAATTATTAATTAGTTTGTATATTAGTTAAATTTAGTTTAATATTCTAATATTTAAAATATAAATTCTGGAAAGAAGTTCTGTAATCATTATCATATGTAATCCAATATAATTCCAATATCTGAAATAATAAAATATATTGCAAAATATTTTTTTTCATTCTATGAGCTAAAATAATTAAAATAAGACAAAAATAACGGAAAAGAAAAATAAAAAAAAACCATTTCATATAACAAATTACAATTAAAAATTTAAATAAAAAATTGTTTCATATGCGTTAAAAAACATGCTTAAATGAAATGAATACGTGGATAGAAAATAAAATAAAAATGCTTTAAAAACATACATGTTGCATTTCTTCATAAAATATAAATAAAAGATTTGGATGATCTTTTAAGGCATACGCTTCCTTTAAATGACTCCAGTACGGACTGTAAGCAGCTGGAAAAATAAATTAAATAAAAATAAATAGATTTAAAAAAAATTGGTAACAGATACATTTTAAAAATCTTTGTTATGATAAGATTCTATTTTAATCTTTCTTCTAAAAGAGAAGAAATATGAAAACAAAGCATTTTATTGTTGTCCAAAAGAAAAAGAGATATTTAAAATTTCCAGAAAAATACAAAAAGAAGCTGTTTTTTGGATATCTCTTAATAATTGTTAACTTTTCTTACTTAAATCGTTTTGAAAATAATCCCAAAAAGTGGCAAAGTCACCGATATATCCCTGAGTACGAATGGTCTTATTCAAATAAAACCAGGAAACAGCAACGTCCTTTACGTAACGAGCAACATAAATGACCTTCAAAAAAAATATCACAAAATCATGATGACGTTACTAATAAAATAAATTTTTCTTTAATTATTACCTTACAACCAACATCTAAAAGACCTGGGAGCATACTAAGTGGAAAATGAGTTTTAATAAATCTAGGCGATGGCATCGCGTTAACAACTTCATAGCCGGGCTTAGCTAAGTCTTTACAAAACTGCTGTTTCGCTTTGTCGTCTTGGTTTTCAGAAAGAAATTCAAGAGTCACTTCTGCATGATTAAACAAACTGAATTCTAGGAAAGGAAATCTCTCATTGAGCAGCCGACTTTTTGCCAAATCAAAATTCAAATTATTTGACAGTAGCCATACCAATTCCTGCGTCCATGTAGTACCTTTAATTTATATAGGTAAAACTTAATAATATTTACAGAGTAAAAATAACAGCAAATAATTCCTCTTCTCAGAAAGATAACAGAATTATACAAAAAAAAGAACATTTATTTCTGCTTATTAAACGGATTTCAAATAATTTCCGAAGATAGTTTAACGAATGCTGCTTATTCCTCGAAATACGATTTTCAGCCTAATCAAGAATTACCGTATAAAAAAAAGAGTGCACAAATATATAAAAACTTGAACAGGAAAGACAACATAAGAAATATAAACAAATGAGGATAATGGTTTCTTAAAATTGCGAAAAGATTTCTATTTAATTCTTTAGGACATTGCTGGAATAGACAGATGTTATCGTAAAATTATTAGCACAAAGAAATGCAACGATTCGTAACAAATTTGACGGGATTATCGCGTTCTAATGTCAAATTGTATATATATTTTATTATATCGAGAAATCCATCATTAAATCTGAAATGTATAATGTATAATCACTAAATATTTATCAGAATTTTGAAAAGTTCAGGTCGAACTTGAAGAATCTTTCAGGAACATGAGACGAATCGTTTCACGGACCGCGACAGGCAGACATTTTTAACAATAAAATAAATAAAATAAATTATTTTAATCAATCGACGCAATAATCAATCATTTTCCGAGTCAGCACATGATCCTCCGCAATATATTAGCCACGTTCGTCAAAATAGATTGCAATGAAAAGAATGTATTAATATAGATGTAATTAGAAATCATTTAATAAAATAAAAAATAAAATAACTTATATAACAATTTATATAATTTATTAATCAAAATACAAAATGAGGGTGTCAATTAAAGGACGCTTGAAAAATTAGAATGTCGATTAAAAAAATAAATTTAATAAAAAAATCTCTATTTCTTGTATTTTTAGTGTTAATAAAAATAGAATATTACATTAAAAATATTTAGAATACTACACTAAAAATACTTACATAATAGATTATTATCGCTATCTTTTATTTGTCACGAAATGATACGTACCCGATCTCGGATAGCTCATCACCCATGTGTCATCCGATCTAGCTTTGATGTTATAAAATCCGGCGCCTTGTTCAATAAATCTCAATGGAAAAATGTATCTCTTTGGACTCACCATAACCCAGCCAGTACGTTCACCCTTAAATAATTTCAGCATTTCGTTTGTTTTCTCCTCCGACAGAAATTCATACTTCGGAATTTGTTCAGTCATTTTTACTGCCTATTTCTTTTCCAAATAATTATCAATCTATATTTGACGATTAGTTGATTTACGTTGATTTACACTCACGATCAGTAATAAGTGACAAAAAGTCACCAGTAATAAGTGACAGAAAGTTGACCACTACTTTGCGATGCGCGATCAAGTCTACGAATGAGAACTCGTATGAGTCGACACGGAAAGGCTTTCCTTTCCACCAAGCTTTCCAATCTTTCTACCTTCTCATTATTTTTTTATCAACATATTCGTGTGCGTGTTGTGAAGTCAATTCAAGTCAATATGTTTTTAACATGGCCAATTATAAATTTAAAAAATGTTACTTTTTAGTACTTCTACTCAAAATAGTGTATATCAAAATATTATAATATGTCGAACTAAGATAATTGAGAATACTTAATCATTAATACTTAATTATTAATGATTAAATAAATATCAATAATCTTTATTGAATGCTCATTTTATTGATAAAAATATTATCTGAATGCGAATTAAAGAATTCACTAACAGAAATATTCAGATTTGATAAATTTAGGTCAGTCGGTTAACTTTCTCTGTTTATCGTACTTTCTTTTTTCTTCTTGAAATTCTACCCATCATATTTCCAAAATATTAGATCGTGATAATCTAAAATAGTGAAAGTACAGAAGTTCTTAAATATTATATAAATGAAGAAACACATGTAGAAAAATTTGTGCGTATCTATTCAAGTATAAATCGGTTATATTTAAATATAACATACTTATATTTTCAGTGTATGTATCTTCAATATATATATTTTCGATGCATATATTTTTTATTGCATAAAAAGAATTCAAAAAAGATAAAAAAAGCGCCATTTATGTATACATATTGAGCAAACACATTGAATATATAGTACATTTTTCTTTATACATCTAAATCATTTATAAGTATATATATGTATACAGTATAAGTATATTATGTATAATTTTTTTATCTGTGTATAATCTTTTTTATAAAACTCATTTATATAAAAAGAACTTTTTATTTGTATTTTATAGCTTTTAATAAAATTATATCTCTGTGTTATAAATGATTTAGATATTATAATGAGAAATGTACTTTATGGCTTTCATGGATCTTTTTTCTTTCTTCCCACACAACAGAAATATCCAAAAGAATGCTCTTACGATGTATTTTTATAAATATTTCTGTTATTTTAACATTATATTGTAGTGTGCGGGTTATACCAATATAATACAATTTTAATATGAAAAGTATATTGAACATATGACATATATAATAGTCCATATAGAATACTTTATTCGAGAAATGTCTCGGGAATATCTTTTTATTGTCCTTTGACGTCTTTAGAACATTCCTTAAAGATTTGTGCTACATGGGAATAATTATAAATAATAGTAATCTCAATTTGTTCATTATACATTCACATTCATTCCAATATTTTGTTGCAATAATTGACGAATTTTAACAGTTTTATGATTACAATTACAATTATTATTATCATTCGGTTCAGGGCTCGAATCCGTGTTGCTGTTTTGATTAGCTGAAGAAGCTTGCAACATTGCTGTATTCCTAGTATTATCTTGTTGTTCCGTATTATTTTCTGAGTATCCAATGATAGGCAATTGTCTGTAATATATTTCATAATTTAACAAAGTGTTTTTAATTATTAATATATTATTAGTTCAAATGTTATATAACATTGTTGGAGATTTACTTTATAATATTGATGAGACTACTTGATTAGAAAACATCAAAGGAAGAAATTATCTTTCACTTACCTCATAAACTGATCATTAGTAGCGACATTATTTATAATTTGTAATTGAGTTACAAAATTCCTTTCATTAGGAACATTCACATTATTATTATCCAAATATATTTGATCTGTACCATTTTCTCTGGCCCATATTGGTGGTACACATACCCTAGCGGTTTGATGTCTATCGGCTTCTTTTGATATGTCCGCTCTATGATGTATATTTTCAACGTTTTCAAGAAATGGTTCTGAAAAAGTGTATATTTACAAATTATATAAAATTATTGCACATGTATGTTATTATTGACAATTCATATCATTTTGCTTATGTAAATAAATTACCGCGGTCTGAATCCTTCGCACTTTCATTTCTTCGCATTCAAATATGTGCGTTCACAGTATGTCAAATATGATATATCGTAGATGTACTACTGTAATGTAATAATTACATTTTTCTTAATCTACATTTACAATCGGTTATTTTCGTGCATTACCGTGTGTACTTAAAGTGTTCAAAGTTTACAAGCGTGCAGTTATAGAAGAAGTTATTTGTGTAATTAATGTTAACTAATTCAATTAATTAATTTGTCCAAACATTATGGCGGATACATATATAAAGCATTATTTGAAAGTTGATGATTTTTTGAGATTTTCTTTATGAAAATGAAAAAGCGAAGTCTTCTTTCGCGCGGATTTAAGCATCCAATTATTCACAGACTGATTTGAATGTATTAAATAAAACAATTTATTTTAGCATGAGTATATTAGTAAAATGCTTAATATATTTATTATATTAGTAATATTTTGAGCATTAGTAAAATGCTTAAAATTAAGCTAATTTCTTAAAATCTGTATTATTATGGCGTGACAGTATAGCACGTTATTCATTATTATTTTTGTTATTTGCAAATAATAATGTAACTGTCATTTAACTTAGAAATAATTCAAAAAATTTTATCAGAGTTTGTGTAAAAAAGTTCTATTATTTTTTTAGAACACGATATCCAAACCCTTTTAAAAAAATTTTTTACAATTCCTTAAGAATTTCCTGATTCTCAAGGCAATTTGTTTAAAATTCCAGGTAAAATTAAAGTTTTTAAATTTTTTAGAAATAAATATATATTTATTGTATGAAGTCCTCAATATTTTTCTTCAATACTTATAAAAATTTATAAATCATAAAATAAAATTAAGAATCGATCGAGTTTCAATCAAATTTAAAAAATTTTAAAAAA
This sequence comes from Pogonomyrmex barbatus, assembly GCF_055798465.1. Lineage (NCBI taxonomy): Eukaryota > Metazoa > Arthropoda > Insecta > Hymenoptera > Formicidae > Pogonomyrmex > Pogonomyrmex barbatus. The sequence goes on from NW_028297160.1 coordinate 9,293,850, forward strand.
GCTATTAGAATTCTAAAAAATAAATATTTTATTACATAAAATTTTCAAGTTTTATTTTCAGAAGCTACATATAGTTATTATATAAAAAATTATATAATGTATAATCGCTACAAAATTCAACTTTTATGAAATTTAAACTAAAAGAATTAAAATAAAAATATTCGTTTTCATTAAATTGCATTTAATATGAAAATGTTATCTTCAATACTGAATATTGGATTAATCATAAAATCAGTGTGATTCAAAAATCAGTTCTGTTTAAAGCGAATGGCTCTATTGTTATCGTTACAAATTCAGTTAGTTAAAAATTCAGTCAGTAAACTCTCAATTATCATATATAATTAAGACAAAATCTTGAAAAAAGTAACTTCAAAGAAATTGTCTGATTTTTAATAATTTTATATTATTTTTTAAGAATTTCCTGATTTTTCACAGTAGAAACAAATTGCCTGATTTTTAGGTTTCTCCCAATAGTAGAAAATCTTATAGAAAATTTCTAGAAAAACTTTAGGCTTTTTAATATATTATAATATAATATATTAATAATTATAATATAATATATATAATATAATATTAAGTTGTTTAGACAAATTTGTCTTTATTGATAGAGCTTGATCATAAAGAGATATTTTATATATAATGTCTAAGAGAAAAAAGGAAGAAGAGAAGAAGAAGAGAGGAGGAAGAGAGAGGGAGAGAGGAGGGGAGAGAGAGAGAGAGAGAGAGAGAGAGAGAGAGAGAGAGAGAACACGAACTTTTCCCAATAGATTAAGCAAATTAAGTGTATACATAGTTAAAGAAGTTAAATATATACATACAATTCAATATTAGGTATTTCAATATTAGGAAAAATTCTATAACTTCTGTAAACTTTGTTAAAGATAGAAATTATTTCTAAATAATAAAATAATAAGAATTTTGATAATGTAAATGATTTGGTTGTATTTTTGTATAATTTATTTTATATAAATAGATTTTTTGACTCATGAATTTTATCATGTAATAGCATTAACATGTTTAGTGTTCAGTGTCTTTCAACTAATTTTCATATCAAATACATCATTTTATAACAAAGAAAATTGAATTATTCGAAATTGAATTATTCTAAACGTTTTTAGAAATATTTTTATTGTTATTTGTTATTTAAAATTCCGTTGTTTCTAACGATTCAAATGATAAGTTATGCGTATAATATATACATAACACATAAATATACATAATATACGTATAAAATATACTTACTTTGTTCTTCTATTGGAGCCGTCGCGACTGTTAATGTATTAATATTTTCTGTATTATTTCTCATAAGGTCAGCTTTTAAACAATCTATAGAACAAATATTTGAAAAAATATATTTAATACTTTTTGTGATTGGACAGGTAGCTATAAAAATAGAAAAAAATTAATATATATTAAGTTAAAAAATAAATAAATATTAGTTATATTAATAATAAAAAATAATTTTAATGTATAATAATATAAATATATATAATGTATAAAAAGTGTTGATAATAATTCAAAAAATAAAAAAAAATAGAAAAAAGAGAGAAAAGAAAGAAAATCTCAAGTAAAAATAATTGATAAGAAATAAAAATTAAAATACTTACATTTGTTGTAATATAGAGCGTATATACAACACAAAATTATTACGACAAAAAGAAATGTTACAGGTACAATTATAAATGTATGTACTGATAAACCAATATAATTTTCTGTGACATCTGTAAATAAAAAATTTATTGAACAATAAAAGATAAAACGAAAAGATTTCGATACAATTATACTTCTTATAAAGTTTTTTACTTTCTCGATAAAGGAATAACAAATGATTAAAATTAATGTTAAAAATAGAGTATTTATGAGCAATTTCACATTAAAATTTTTTTTTTTAATTATGAGTTCAAGAGTAATATGAATTTACCTGTATTTTCTTTATAACATAGTTCCTTTTCTTCACCGGTTGTGTACGTTTCGGTTATATATCTATAAATCAGGAAAATAGACAAAGGATAAAATACAATTCTTTATATTATAGAAATATATCACATAAATCTTCTATTGTCATATCAATTGGTTTTGGCAATGATAATTACAGTGCAATACTATTCTAATCAAACGTATTTATTTTATAAAACATAGAAGCATAGTTCGATGAATTGAATTAATTTTATATTGATATTTGTTGCTCGTAAAAAATTTTTAAATGATCACAAAAAATATTATATATATTTTTAAATAAATAAAAATTTACTATAAATTTTATTTTTTGTATATATAATTATTTTTTGTATATATAATTAACATCAATTATAATTAACATATTATTACCAAAGATAATATTGGAATGATATTTATTAGACTTATTGCAAAATCGATGCAAATATACATATTATCATTTATTGTATATATGGCAGGAAAATCCCTATCAAGCTAGCCCCCTCATCAACGCAAAATTAATTTTTAAATATACTAAAGTTAGGTGCTAATTTAGTGCTTAAGTCCGAAATTAGATGGTTGAATCGTTTGAAATTTAAAAAGCTATTGGGGGGAGGGAGCGGGGAGTTAACTTAATATTAAGTTAATCCACCCAATCAACAAAAAATAATATTTAATGAATTAAAAAAATATGTCAGAATTAGCTGCTAATTTAAATGCTCTAAGAAACGACAAAAATATTTTGAAAATATATTATAGAACTTAGACATCGATCGAATAGTCAACTCACAAGAGACAAGTTACCTTACAAAATTAGATGCTCCTGCAAATGTGGTATTAAATTATTTGTTTTTTAATATTATTTAAAGATATCAAGTCGCTGAATTAGGTGCTCGTCCCCTTTAGTAGAAACCTTTAGTAGAAACAAATCTAAACATCGACAAGTAAGATAAGCATGAGCTTTAAACATTAGTAGTGTTATGATTCAAAATCTAATTTCGGACTTAAGCACCAAATTAGCACCTAATTTTAGTATATTTAAACATTAATTTTGCATTGATGGGTGGGCTAGCTTAATAAGGATTAGCGTTTGATTCGAAAAATCTTGCTTCCAATGTTACTTATTATGAAAAATATATTTTTCGCAATTGAATAGATAACTAGTAAGTGAAAAAACAAATAGAAGAATATCGACATCAATGACAATTAGGGAAACAATATAATTAGATAAAACTATGATATTATAAAACTATAATATCTAATTCTAAGATTCAAAAATTATTCCAATAAAAAAAAAAAAAAAACAAACTTACCCTTGTAAACAAGCTCCGCATTGCGCTGCAATACGTGCCGGTGCTGTACCATTTAAACGATTGTAATTTCGGCAATTAATATAATTTACACAAAATTTGGAAACCTCATAGCAATAAGAGATATTTGGGATACAATCATTGTCGCTCATGCACATCATAAATGCTCTCTTCGAAACCTGCAACAGAAACATGTTATATTTCAATACAAGAGTTTATGGAAACAATTGAAGCAATTTTTTAATTTTCTAAAAAAATAGGAAAGCGGCTTAAATATAAATTTAAAAAATATTATTAGGCACCAAAAATCTTACTTCAATGAATTGCTGATATTCTATTCTCTTATTTTGTGTGTGTGTGTGTGTGTGTGTGTGTGTGTGTGTGTGTGTGTGTGTTTGGAATTTGAACTTAGATGATCTAAGTTCGAATTTTTGCCAAAAAAAGCAAGCATCTAATTTCGACCTTGAGCAAGTAATTAGCATCTAATTAGTTCTGTTGTATTTTTTTTTGTTTAAGCAATAAATATTTATTTTTTTATTGAGAGGGACTAACTTAATGTTAAGCCAGCTCCCCAATATTTTTTTAATTTTTTCCTAAACGGTTCGAGGTACCTAATTTTGATACCTAATTTGAACATCTAATTAGCACTTGATTTTAAAATATATAAAAATTTATTTTGCACTAGTGGGAGGGGGGGGGGGGTTAGCTTACGGAGTGAAACATTTGCCGCTTCTGCACCGGCATCGTTCAGAGATTCTTGCGATTGAAAAAGAAACGAAACGACAGGTGATGACTCATACCGTAAAGTAGTGTTAGTTATGCCATCATCTACAAAGCCTTCCTCATCGTCAATAATATATCGCTTTCTTTCTTTCTTCTCCTCATTTCCTTGAACATCTATGTATTTTCCGAAGCAATCGGTTTCGTCAATAAAGAAAGTCGTGAGGGTTATTTATTACCTTCGTTCATTACAATAACATGTTCTACCACATCCGCCAACGCGTGATATCGAGAAATGCGATGTCATTGTGTGATACAGACAAGAAATATTATATTACGTTTCATTTCGTGAAAGCCTTCTTTCGAATCTTTAAAAAAATTTTTTTTTTCGCTCCTCTTCGAAGGATAATCAAATCGCTCGCAAACTTGTGACATCTCTATTGAGTGTATTACGCTTTTTTAAAAATTAAATTTGAACAATGAAAAAAATAAATTTGAAGAATATTTTGGATTGCACTGTATTGTATTATTTCAAGTCGAAAGGTTCTTTTACAATTTTTTTCTTTAGATTTTCTTTGTATTTTCGTTTCTCCTCAAAGGATGATGAAATCGTTCATGAACTTACAATATCTTTCTATGCGCGTTCTGCGTTCACTATCCTTTCTTAAAAATTAAATTTTAGGAGTGAAAAGCAAATTTAGGAAAACATTTTGGATTGCCGATAATAAATATAGTCTCGTTTTATTTCAGATCGCAAAGAGGTTTTTTTATTTATTTTTTTTTTTTTTTAATTTATATCTTCGATCTTCATGTATGTTTGCATTATCAAAATATTTTAAATAATAAATGTGATTGTTTCATGAACACTTATATTTATTACCAAGTTTGAGTTTCGTTTTCCATTATCTTTTTTTTTTAATACAATTTTTTTAATACATGCGACCTGTGATATTTAGTATCTCTATTAATTTTCTTGTTATTATTTTTAATGACAGTATATTTATATGCATGTGCAAAAGAATACCTTTTAAGAATATTATAAAATGTAATATAAGAGAATATATAAACTTGATATTTGATGTTTTGTATATAATTTTTACTATACTAACAACACAAAAAAGTTTATAGTTTATAGTAAAAAAGTTTATAGTAATTTTACTACATATATATTAAAATTTTTTTGAGTCGTTATAACAATTTTGTTCTTTGAATTTCTAAACCATTATATGTGCATTTCCACTTTTAAAAGATTGATTTTTATAATTTTATTAGAAGTGCATAATTATAGTAATAATTTATTATTGAAAAATTTTGTGCTATCATGAATATAAAAATCATTAAGAAATTAGTAATTTAAGATTCTTAGAATAAATAAATTATTACATGCAACAAAATTTATTTGCAAATTAATTCAATATTTTAAATAGTTACAAAGATACTGGAATACATTAAAACTTTTAAAGCTTTCTCGCTGCAGCCATATTGAATTATGACGTCAGAGGCGAGAAATAACATATAAAAAGTTTCTTGCGTCGTATAGCTTTATTTTATACTTTTCCCTTAAAAACATAATATTTTCAAATTCTTAAAACTTGTAAAAAAATACTACAGAGTAAGATATTTGTCCAATAAGTCATGTAAAAAACAAAAGCCGATTCCGTAAGGTCAGCCATATTCACAACATTAGGTGTGTGATTAAAATCCGGTTATATTAATCTAAATTAGATAAATCTAACTGCACTTCTCAATATCTTCCTGTATTACAAGAACAATTGGAATCACTGTCATTTCACTGAAGTAAATATTTGGTGTCAGAAATGAAAAATAATATCGAATTTCGCAAATTCTATGAATTGTCAAATAGATCTTACTTTTATACATCGCATCATTCAAATTTAAATTTAATTAATGCCACCTTCGTATTTCGAATAATGTGCGTCATGTAAATAAACAAAAAAAAAAAATCAAATTTACATAAGTGATCGAATATTATTTTTATACATTCGATATTGATTAGTGATACGAAATCGATATTGTACGAAAATTGCTCTAATTAAGTTCTTTTCTTTAATATAGGCTTATATAAAGAATATAATTTTAAAAGAAAAAAATCAATACGATCCAGAAATTAGTTAATATGAACTTGATTTAATTTAGTCTAAAAATTTTAGAAATTCTAGAAATGATCGTAGTCGACAAACATGTCTCAACTACGAAGGTCTATCGACGATCTATCTTTCACGAAGGCTAAATTAAATAATATTTATTTTTATCATCGATACGATATATTACATATAATAAAAATAAAGATAATCGATATTATATATAATAAAGATAAAAAAACAATATATTGATATATTATGTAATTGTAAATAATAATATACAAAAGCTAATTTTATGTATTTTGGTGATTCAGATCCAATACATGTTTCTAACATTTCTTATTCCTGAATGATGACGAGAAAGTTCTAGTTTCATCTCTTTAAGCTATCTTTAATAACTACTTCTTCTAACTACTTGAAAATCGCGGATTCCGGATTAAATCGACGCTTAATCTCAAATTAAAAAAATAATTTATATATACTATATATAATCCACAAAAATTTTTAAGCACTTGCGTCTCCTCTTAAACATTTTTCTATTTTTATTCATAATTTTTTCGTACAATTTCGATTTCTACATGTGCACGTGGAATTGCAACGATTAAGAAATGATTACATCCAGAGCACGTGTAAACTAAGGTATATATTATCGTATCTTATCACTATCTTCAATAAATATCTTGACAATTTACATTGACTTCAATTTTTAAAAAAACACAAAGAAATTATTAGTTTAAAATATATACGCAGTTTAAAATATATACGCACACTTGTCATTTTTTACGCAATGTATTGAATGCTTTAGTAAAATAGCCGCAAGCGTTTCAAATTAAAATTCAAATTAAAATTTAACTTTCGATCATATCCCGCATAAAAGGAAGTGCGAATGTAAAAATATTATTTATATTATAAATATTATATAAACAAGTAGCGTTGATATTATTTACAATATCACATAAAAGAAACAAAAATAAAAAAATAAATTTCAAGATAGGTCACCGGGATAAATAAATCTATTTTCGCTTTTTTCAAAATGCGAAATCGAAATAATGGGGAAAAAAGATGTTTCTATGACTCACCATTTTGTTGAAGAAATTTTATTATATATAGTGACAAATCTGATGTTACACACATTCAAATTTGAAAAAACACTCAACTGGATAATTTATTTTTTTTATCAACGAGTGTGTCTTCTTTACTTCCTTCCGTGTTTGTTTTTCTGCGTCGTAAACTGGAGTTTAACCGGGATTTAACTGGGGTTCACTCGCTTTACCGATTCACCTGTAGACGTTCGATCAGTAGTACTGATTCAGCACTGACCTGTTGCAACAAGTTTGTGCCTGCTCTCGAGGTTAGTGACTCGAGAGTAGGGGGGACGCCCACAATTAAGAAAGCTCATCCATGAGCATCATCAGTCTATCCGAGATCTCGAATGTTCACGGACACCCTTCTTCAATTGTGTGTGCGTCATCCCCTGTACTCTCTCTTACTCTCTTATATTCGGTTTTCTGAACCTATCCTAGCTCCATCTTCATCTTGAGTCTGGAGTGAATAATAGGGAAAAGACAGATTGGAAGACGAACTTACAGGATCGGAATAATTATGAAAGGAGCAGTAATGAACATACGGGATTTTAGCGAAAATGAGAGATTCAGAATTTAAATCGTGGCAGACTTCATTATTTTGTCCAGTTTTACATAATTTATTGTATAAATTCGAAATTATATATTAAAAATTAAAAATTAAAATACAAAAATTAAAATTTAAATCAAATGTAAATGTAATTAACTATATTATAAATTTATATGTATAATTCGGAGTCTCGGCTGTATAAATTTAATAAAATTCTTTTTAAAATAAAAAATTTGTGTGTATTTAATAGCTGTAATGACTGCTCTTTTCAACTACTTCAATTGTTTTAACAATTTCTTCTTTATTTTCTCCTTCAAAAATTGATTTTATAATATCATATACTTAATATCAGACGAATATACTTAATATCAGAATAAAATATTATATTTTACTTTATAAGTATTATTGCTGTATTAGATTTAATATAACAATGTATTAAATATGCATGAATAACTTAATCTTGTGTGTATTATAAATAACTTGTTAATCTAATAAAATATCTACTAAAAGTATTGAGAAAAATAAATGTAAATGTGTGTGAATGGATAGATTAATTATCAAAATAATATTCATTGAGAATAGTTAACAGTCTATATTTGCAGAGTTTAGATTTAAATTCTTCATATACAAAAATTCAAAACTTGATTTTATAATTCTTTTGTATTATTTTTAAAAGAAAGAAATAGAATCTTATCAAAGTTTTATAAAAAAAATGTACAAATATATGAAACAATTTCAAAAATATATACATCGAAAATAGATACAAAAATAAATAGAGAAAATAAAAAATGTTACAATTAGGAACATGATTATATTAAAATTAAAAAAAATATTAAACGCATTAGTAAGTATTTTATTCGTAACTTGCCAAACCAGTTAATTATATTTCAAAATCTTAGTTCTGAAAATTACTTTTTAATTGTTTACAGCTTCATTAAAAATCTTGAATTAACAATGTTTTAAATTGTAAAATGATATAAATTTTGGGTTAATAAAACAATTAGTTATTAAATCATAATTTAAATATGAATGTTAATATTAATGTTAAAAAGTATTACATGTACAAATACTAAAATGTATGTTGCGTATAATATAAATAATTATGAATTAAGTCGAACTTTTAGGTGAGTAAAGGTTGCACAAAAGAACACATATTCAAGTAAAAAACATAATATGTATTTTTTTTATCTTAGTACGTACGTATATATATATATACACTAATAAAAAATGGAAACTGTCTTATGATCTAATGCAACGTTATAATAAGCAATAATACTTAAAACATCAAAAACATATTTTTTAGTTTAAATTTTTAAATTATAATCCATTGAAATATTCCAATTTTAAAAATATAAATTGCATGAGAACATGTATTCAAATTTACTATATTATATTACAGCAAGATGATAATTATATTTAACCTCTATTTGTGCACAATTGGTATTATGATTTGTTATATCTATTTAAGTTTCTTTCTTGCACAAGTTATTTAAATCTATTTAAATAAAATTAATTTAGAGGTAAGCTATGATCCAATTCCAAATTTATATTATTCAATTAAGAGAAACAGAAAAGTGCCGAATAGAAAACTCGGCAATCCAAATCATTTCTTTTTATTCAGATGCAAGATGTATCACAAATATTGCCAACATGTAGAGTTTTCATTTAAAATGTAAAAATCGTGGCTCATAGAAAGAAAATATCAATTATTATATGGAAGGTCATTTTGCGCGATTTTTTTAAATTATCTAAATATATATATATACGGAGTGTGTACTTTTTGCTCCTTATCTTCTTTCCAGGTACTACATTTATCATTCAAATTGTTGTATAATGTTAGATTCTCGAGTTATTTTCTTATCAGCAGCAAATAGTTCTTCACATCACTTCCATTCCACCGTTTTGTGTATTCTCCGTAAAACCTAATGTGGACGTCGGTGCGTCTTGTGACGTATCTTCCAACGCTGGCGCATCCATACCTTCGGGGAGATTGTTCGCCGTTCCAGTTGGACAATCGTCCCAATTTATTTTAAATCTAGTTACACGTGGTTTATCGCCTAATATGTTTCTTTGAACTTTATCGAATTGTGGTTGCGGCGGTGGATTTTCTCGAAGTTCTGGATCCGTATATTCATTATTTATAAAATAACCCACGCGAACAAATTCATGACCTCTATAGGAACAAGTTAGCAACACGACAGTTACACCAAGAGCATCGTTGACTGGAATTCTACTCACATCAGGTGGATCAGCCTAATAATGGAAGAAAAGAATAATAATCAGAACATTAATCAGAAATGCTAATCATTATTAAATTATATGTTATAATATGAACATTTAAACAATAAAACTGATATATATTTTACCTGAAATACAAACATATGTCTTCCTTCAGGGATTGGACCAACATAAATAGTATCTAGAACTTGATCAAATTCTTCCGACTCTGCGCTGCCCACATATATCATTTTCCATTCTAAATCTAAAACAATATTAATGTTGTATATTTATTTTCTTTCTTTCTCTTTCCTTGATTATGTATATACAGAAATATATATAGAATATAAAAATATTTTGCATAATACAAGAAAATTGGATCATCTAAGCGAATCATTTGATTTATTGATATATCATAATATATCAATAAATTAATAGCAATTTGTATTGAATTATATTAAGTTGTATTGAATTATATTTCTCATATTAACATTAATATTAATTTTCTGATATTTAGCTAATACTTTTTACACTAAGATACTTTTTGCAATAAGAATTTTTCATAAACAAAAAGATAATATCACTTAATTATTAATTTATTAGAGATAAAATTTAGTTTTGATTTGAGCCCATTGCAAGCCTGTTAAGAATAACGACACATGATCAGCAATATAAGCAATTTTATTTCTTGTATATATAAATTAAAAAATAAAAAAATTATTTTAAACTTCAGATCCTGTTTATAGAGTATTCCTTTGTTATTTTTTATATTAGATTAATAGTAAAAATCAAGAATCTACTAAATGTAAATTAGATAAGATTTAGCTCTACTTTTGCTAGCAATCAATATTAAATATACCAAATAAATACCATATATCACATATACCAAATATATCTATTCATCTTTATCATGTAGATTGACTTTAATTTACTTTTGTTTTTATTCTAAGAATTGGAAAAAGATAAAAAGTAAATCAAGAAATAAAGTTCTGTTCGATTTCTATCATCAATCTTTGTTGTATCTTGTTGACAAATTTTACTGTATTTCTGCCAACGATATTATATATGTCTTATATACAGATTCTGTATCAGATAGCTCGATAGCTTCTTTGCCAATAAAATTTGTAATAGATATCTCATGGAAATGGTTCTCAAAGAATTCCTCGGCTCTTTCACTTGCATCGCTGCAAGAAAAACTCTACAGACAAAGACTCTCATCACACTTGAACGTACGCCATCATTCCCTTATTGTTAACAAATCCCACATTTTTGCAGTCAAGCGTATTACGGAAAACTCGTGAACAGTTCTGTGTCATCGACGGCTGTGACCAATCGTAGTTGAAAAATTAACCTAAAGAACGGCTATCAAGAGCCGCGGATTCCGGAGGAAAGCGGGATTAAACACAAGATTGTCGCGTATGCTCGCGGGATCCAGAGACTCGCACCTTCTTTCAGCTCCTCGATGCACTCGAACGTGACTTCGAACTGGAACGGATTCAAGAACGGCGAGGGATTGTCGAGGACAGCGACGTTCGCCAGCTGAACCTTGGCCATTATATATTCCACAGATCCGTGAAGTTTGAGCGAGACGAAACCGGTTTCGATGAACTACGCAGCAGGATTTCGTACAGCTCTTTGTCGGCGAATGGAATACAACGTGTTGCGCATCCACGTGCGATGTACGATTATCCTACGGACTACGATCGCGGGCTCGTGAGCCGAGTAAACAACTCTTCATCGCAGTACGCAAGGGTGGTTTGGCGGCAAACGAACCGAAGCACGCTTCCGGTGTCGCGCCGTACTAGCATCCAAAAAGCGGCTCTGTTTATCGTCGAAATGCGACACGCGTTACGGCGAGTGCGCACGCGGCCAGAAATTCGCGCTAGAATTTTAGAGCGGCATGCGCGCGAAATGTTGTTATTATTATCGCGCTATAATGCGAGGCGTGTGCGTTGCTCGTCGCGCGTTTCGCGTTCATACGCCGAGAAGGCGCATGAGCGTCCCGTTTGAATGATAATTTTGATGACTCCGGGGACAGCAGATATTTATAGACTTTAGAAATAACTTCGTAAAAGTGCTGATACTGTGAAGTATAACGTTATTATCTATGCTTTGCAAATTCGTTTCGAATTTGCAGAGTGCGTGCGTTTTCAATACGAAATTCATTTACGATAAATCGTATGATTGTTGATAATTGTCGGGGGGGGGGGGGGGGGCTAATGAAAGCAAAAATGATAGAGATAACATGGAAGTTTCTCTGTTCATGTTATTATATGTGACCGTATAATTTGGTTTCTCTTAAAATATTTCATTTCATCGTAATAAATTAAAATTAATAAATTTGTAAATAAATAAATTAATAAAATAAGTTAAAATTAATAAATTGATAAATTGATTTTTTAAACGTATTGATTGGCTAAATAATAGTGCAGTTTTTAAATTCCCAAAATTTCTATACTTTGTAACCAATCAACAATGCTAAACTTTAAGCCTTGTGTTCATAGTGCTAGAAATCGATCGAAATAGTATTAAATGGACGAAAAATTGACCAATCGTATCGATCAATTGACCGAAATGGTATTGCGATTGGTCAATTTTTCCTCTGAGATCTCAGGCCAATTTCTAACATCATGTATACACGATTTAACATTGGGCTGCGTTCAGAATTACACCTGAATGCAACCAGATATTATCCTTGTTTAACATTCGATTAGCAATAAAGATGAAATGATACATATTCCTTTTTTTGTATTATTAAGTTTACATTTCGTGCGCATCTGACTGCACAGCATGTGTATGTGTGGTCACCAAATATTCAAACGTGACCACTGCGCATACTCAGTTGTTGCATCACGTTGGTATGACAGATTTCTTAACCTCGAAATTGACTAACGATTAATATCTCGATTCGCGGGGCAGAACGACACTTTTTTTCTGCCAGATTCTTTCGTTTCATGCAAAAACGTGTCGAATGAGCTTAATTTCATCAAAATCGGAGATGGGAGACCTAAACTAAACATTTACCTTAATACAGCCAGTTTAGTCAAAAAGAACAGGTCTATCATCATCACTGACAGCACATTTTGACAGTCAGGTATAGATGGCATGATTAGTCTATCAGCTGATGTATGTTGTATACATTTGTAGCGACAATCAAATATTAGTTGCTGCGAATAGTGTAATTTGAAAGGTTACGATTTATACATTTAAAAAAATCGTAAGACATAATTAAATCCTAGAAAAGAAAGAAAATAACTAAGACTGAAAAAATGTTTAGTACCAAGTCCTTTGACGTTGTGAGTTTCAATTCGGAATTGTCTACTGCAAGGTAAGATGATCACTCGAATTATTGTTAAAAAATAGTAGTCTTTTATTCTGTAATTAATAACAAAACTGTATTGTTCTTTTCTAGATTAGAAACGTCTGCAAATGTTCAAACAACGGAAATAGTCTACACAAATGACGATACACAAACTACAGAAACACGGAGTATCGGGGTATGTTAGTTAAAAGATTTTATTAAATTCAGGAATTTTTTATTTTATATCTGATTCAACCAGTTTAAACTGGATTTCTTTAGAAACATGTAAACTACAAGATGTCAATAGTTATTAATATTATCCACCTTAACTTTATCCAAATAACTGGTTTTATTTGATATAATTTTATTATGTTTTGTATTAATTTTTATAACTCTAGATCCAAACAGTGAACGGACAAAAAACAGATGTACAAGTGGATTATGATAAATTGGCGGAGTTTTTAAAAAGAGTCACGCCAGGAATTCTGGAAGCTCTCGATGAAGCTTACGCTACTAATGCCTTTGACGAGTATGATCCAAATGTCACAGAGGTCTCGATCGGCACCGTAGAATTATTGAAAAAAATAAGCGTATTGAGAGAGACAGACACTCAGGTATATCTTTTTCAGTAAAGTTAAGGCTCAAATCATGATAAACAGAAATAAGGAATTAAATCTAAAGTATTAGAAATAGAAAATTATTTTTGATCAATGAAAGAATATCTTGATGTTCTAATTGTATATGAAACATTGTTTTCCGTGTTAAATTTAGTTTTTTATAATGATATAAGCAACTGTTTTGAATATACACATAAATTCAGAAATAAAAAGTAGGTGCTAGAGGCTCTGTCTTACCGAGGATTGTCAGTGTTCTGTTTTCTTGTTTTCCTAATTTTCTATATTTAACTCTTCATTGTGGTCTTAAATATCCGTGATAAATGTGAAGTTGAATGGTTGATCATGAATCTAATGTCTTGTAGATTAAAGTGAGTGATTTATCATGGAGCACCGTCGGCGGAACATTAGCGATAGGCCTCGGTCATACTTATCACGAGACGTGGTGCGATCATCTTTCCACAATTCAGTTGTACAATATTACTATGGAAGATAACGTCACGGATATGCCTACTAAAACATTAGAAACGAATGGATGTGTCACAACGCTATCTTATCATCCAACAGAACCAGCTATCCTCGCGGCCGGATTGTCCAATTGTGAAAATTTCTTTCAGTTTCAATTAACAATGATATTTACGAAAATTTATCCGCCTGACAAAATTTTTCTATAATTTCTTAAGGGGATGTGTTGGTCTGGAATCTTAGGAACGATGATTCCGTCATACCCATGCACGTATGCACGCACAGCGATTGCGTGTCTCAAGTATTCTGGAGACCGAGATCTGTGAACGACGTAGCCCTGCTACTTAGCTCCAGCAGAGATGGATATATACTAATTCACAAATTGACGACAAATTTTACGAGCGTTCAGCTGCACAAACGGTGCGTACATCTGGTTGCTTGATCACAATCAATCGTACAATTTCATTTACGCATTCTTCATTGCATTGCAGATTCAAGATAGTCAAGGAACGTAATCCGGTGGAAAGTGCTAGACCACGAAGCGCCGGGGGTACGCGTGAACGCGCTGCAGAGGCAGGATTGTGTATCACGAGTTTTGATTTTTCACCAAGGCATCCCAGTATATTTGTTGTTGGAACGTTATGTGGTGGAATCTATAAATGCAGCCTGGATAGCGTAACTCCTATTGAAGGTTCGTACCCGTTGAACATAAGATTTTTCGCATAAGATTTTTTTTTTAAATATGATACCTTTGTTGATTTCAGGAGACGCTACGCTTGTAGATCCCGTAATCGATGAATATGAGAGGCACGGAGGTAGCATTACCTGTATCAAATGTTCGCCGTTACGCAATCTGTTTGTCAGCAGTGCCACGGATAAGGAAATCCGTATATACAACCTTGACGAGGTAAATCTTCATGTATATATCTTAACTTTCTTAACAATTATAACTTCGGTCCTGCGGAAATATAAAAAATATTATTTAATGTTTTTATGTATTTTATGTATTTTGACAAGTTATTTTTCTGTAAATGATTAAAACATGACTTACGAAAGTATGTTTCCATATAATAAACTGCATTATGCAAAAAAATTTTGATAAAAAATTAGAGAAATGGAAAACTAAAGTTTGCAAAATTTTAAAAATGTCTTGATTTTTAATTATGAATATTATCTTTAAATGAAGACGGAATTTAATCAAAGACTTTTTACGTTCCTGAACACGTTACGTTTCTGCGTGATATCCGCGTGTAAGAATGTGTCATTACTTCAAAATATAATGTTGTTTAATCTTGTTTAATCTTCGGTGAATAATAGTCACTTATCATCCAGGATCAGAAACAAAAGATAAAGAATTGATTAATACAAACTTTTGCAAAAAATTAAAGACCATACGTTAGTTTAATCTTTCGTTACGTAACTTCGAAGTTATATAATTGTGTATTGTATGAATGCACGCGTAGCATGTCAGTCAGCAAATTATTTCCGTGGACAATACAATTGTGGGATTAACGTGGATGATCGGCAATCAAGACATATTCACAACTTATGGAGCGGGCGCGTCTGTAAAGTTTTACAACGTTAAGGATGGTAAACCTGTGACGTGTACAAAATTCGAGGTGACTGGCAAAGAAAGTATTAGCAGCTTACGCATAAATTCAAAAAGGTATGTGTACGTTAAGATAATCAAACTTGGATGATTCATCGTTCAAAAATTCCTTTCTCTTTCTTGCCAATTTCAAATACGAGTTGTTACAATATAGCTGGCTTCAATGTGTTACTTTCTACGAAAAATTAGTTTATAGAAAATGATTATAATTATCGTAAGTTGATAGCGAAATTACATAATAAACATTCTATTGAAAATTCTAGAAATTCTCACTTTAATATGAAGTTGTTAAACAAATAATATATGACTCAGTTCTGTGTATATATAGCAAGAGATAAGTAGATATTAATAAAAAAAAAACTGTATATTAAAAAAATCATATTTTATTTGTTCCAGAGATCTGCTGGCTGTTGGAGATGTTCGTGCGAATGTTGAAATATGGAAATTTCCACGTCACTTGTTTTGAACGTCGCTTTGATTGACGCAATTGCTTGCGACATTCGCTGAATGGACTCACATCACTACGTGCGCTTTATATATATATATATATATATATATATATATATATATATATTGCACATATCCATGTAATCGTTTTTACTGAAATAAATTATTTCGAACATTGAATCTTTTTTACGTCATAGTGTGTCGTTTTTCTTTACAGATAAAAAGATGATATCACAATTCTTGTTATCATGTTTGAGTAAGAGTTATTTCAAGATCAAAAATATCCACCAAATTCGAAGATCATTTCTGCAACAAAATATGACATTATGTTTTATTAAAAATGTTCATTCAATAAATGTTTGCATGTTGCAACCTTAAAAAATGTATTCTATCGAAATTATCTTTGAAAAAGAACTGAAATATATCTGTAATATAAATATATATTAAATCCGACAAGAATATTAATAAAAAATTTCACTATATAGCTTATCCAATTATATGTAATTATTATAAAAACAATAATTTATCTTACCTCTGTTCTGTAATTAATCACTGATCATCTGGAAGGTGGAATAATGGGGATAACATTTTATTTATATTTCAAGTATGTTGAAAAGTTGTCCTGAAAAGGACAGTTTTGAATTTTTGTCCTGACAAGGACAGTTTGCTTGTATTGTTTCAACTGAGAAGATGCAGCGACGTCCGCGACTCACTTGCGGGTCCCTTTCGGGACCCTGAGGAATAATAGAAAGGATTATGCTGGAGAATCTGATTAAAATAGGATATGAAATATGTGAGGAAAAGATCGGAAAAGAAAAGGAAGGCGATTCTCTCGTGAAATATCTTGCAAATCTTGAAAGCCTGAAATCACATGTTAGGGTTCATAAATCAATGCAAAAAAACTTTTTCTTTTTTCTTCTTTCAAGGAGAGGAATAAAATAGGAAATAGGATAACTGAAAATTTCTTCTACTCCATTCTGATGGTTTCTTCTTCTTCTTACATGAACGGCAAGATGTTGATTCCGTCCTCCTCTCGAACACGTACAAACTTCTTGAAATAGCAACCTTTTACGCGAAACTCGTCAGACAAGTCCGCAAGTCATCTTCTTCTCTTGTTTCTCTCTTATCTCCGTCATCAAAGATCTTCCTGCGATTTGCTCCTGCATTTATCTCAGCTACTTCACTTCTCTTTCTTTCTCTCTAAGTTTCTTTAACAATTATATGAATGCGTCTCTCGTAATAAGTGACTCACATAGACATCTCGAAATACACAAATTCCGTCCCCGTGTAAAAATGACTGTATAATCGCGCTGAAATATACTCTGGAAGTCACGGAGACGGAGACAGCTCCGGTGAAGATGATCCCCGGCCTCACCTCGTAAAAACTCCGCTTGGGTTTCCCCGCGACTCGATCGACGGAACTAAAACTCCGCCCGCTTTCTGTTCTCCTGGTTCACCCACCACAGGAATCGATCTACCGGGCACATTATTGCACGCCAAATTTCTCGATTCTTCAGTTTCTTCTTTTCTCTCTCTCTCTTCTCTTATCTCGCTTTCTTATGTTTCTTCTCGCGACGTTCTCTCCTCTCTCTCTCTCTCTCTCTCTCTCTCACACATGTTCACACATACTCTCTTTCTCTCTCACTGGTCTCATCTGCACACTTGTAATATTTTTTTGGCGCCTTTTGTATTCAAAAAGACATTTTCTGGTCCATTTTTTCCTCCTTCTCCTCCTCCTCTTCTTCTTCTTGAAAAATCTTGTCACCCACTTCAGTCACTCGGATTCGAGATACCTCTCTCTGCTGACGGGCGGAGAGCTTTTTTCATATATACTTGCTGCTCCGCTCTTCGCTCCGTATCTCGACTAATCACACGCACCCGAGAAACTTGCGTTTCCTTAATCCTCTTCCTCTTTCGCTCCCTCTTTCCCATACCCCTTTGCCGCATCTCTTCCTGTGTCGAATCCCGCTGAGCTTTCGTCTTGCTTTCACAGTCCCCCCTCCTCCTTCGAGAAACCCATCGGCGTTATAAATGTGCAAAGCAAAGTACGATACAAACAGTTTACGCCCTTAGGTACGACTCAACTCGTTCTCTCTTTTTCTCCTCGGCAGGAATGCCGAGTGTTGTATTTAAGCAAACAGCTTCCGGGAAGCCTCCGACTTCACCTTGTTCATTACACTGTCTTCCTCGAATGTTACGATCCTCGTCCTTGGATCTTATCTTCGATCGTCTTTGATCTCTCCTTACTCACGAACGTGAAGACAAAGAGAAAGCTCGGCACAATTCTTAGTGCCGAGTTAGTCATCTCTCGATCTTCACTCTTCACTCTTCATTCTTCTCTCTCTCTCTCTCTTCTCGTCGGACGCGCAAACACGAGACAATTGTTTCGCGGCGAAAACAACGGGATGCGCGTCAAAAGATGGCTCTCGCTGATTATCCACGTGTGCCTCTTCCTCTTCCCGTCGTCGCCACAATGCCAGCGTACTCGCATCTTCTTTTCCTAGAATCGTCCTATCTCTCGGTAAGAGATAAAAGGTCACTCGGCTTTCTTTCTCAGCCGAATCGCCCTGAAGATAATTCCTTAGAGGACACTTCTCTCGAGGATAATTTCCCCGAAGATGACGATTCCCGCAGCACTCGGTATTGTCTTCTCCGAAGTGAGGTGATCTTCGCGGATGCGAACCTGACGTTGGATCATCATTGGATGGACGGACGATCGTTAGATCTCGTTTCTGCGCGTGACGACGAGTCTCCCTTCACCACCACCTTTCGTTCCCCCTTCATCCTCTTCTATCCGATTTTCCAATCTCGCGTCTACGTAATTGGATCTTCCTATTGACGTTCGGATCCAACGAATCGTTCGAACGGGTCGCCAGTGTACACTCGTACGCAACTCTCAACGGAAGTCTTCCCCTCTTCTCGCGTAGCAAAATAATTCTCTCCTCCTCTATCTGTTTTCGAGGGCGTCCCTCTCCCCCCCCCCCTCCCCTCCGCGCGTTCTCTCTACTTCCTCTCTATTTACAATTATTTAAATGTATTCTCGTCGTCTATATTACTATCTTCAGCATCATCGATCGACGCGACGAGCCTCCCTCTCTTCCTCTTGTAAACAGTTAAATTCTTAATCGCGACATATATATATATATATATATATAATATATAATGCCTATTAACGCTCCAGTCAGACCTTAAGTATTAGCTTTTTGTTTTTTCTTTTACGGTACTACATAATAGATTACGGTCGTTATCTTCTATGTCTTACTCTAAAAAACCTCGACGGTTAATTGCATCTCGTCATGCCCGTGACAATAGCTGTCAGAGGGGCACGGAGGGAGGAAAAATTGTCATCCTCTCAACGTTGTTGTCATCATCACAGAGATCTCGACTCGATATTCTTACAACTATTATTAACTTCCCCTATTAGATTCGCAGTTCTTTAACTATCTCTCTCTCTCTCTCTCACTTTCTCTTTCTCGACACGCTCGCAATTTTGTACACTCGCACATATTGTA